>NC_092154.1:2614722-2730621 GCF_045791955.1 Oncorhynchus clarkii lewisi | reverse complement strand
TTGCCCTCCTACGGCATCCTCCACGTCTCCTGATGTACTGGCCTATCTCCTGGTAGCGCCTCCATGCTCTGGACACTACGCTGACAGAGACAGCAAACCTTCTTGCCACAGCTCGCATTGATGTGCCATCCTGGATGAGCTGCACTACCTTAACCACTTGTGTGGGTTGTAGACTCCGTCTCATGCTACCACTAGAGTGAAAGCACCGCCAGAATTTAAAAGTGACCAAAACATCAGCCAGGAAGCATAGGAACTGAGAAGTGGTCTGTGGTCACCACCTGCAGAACCACTCCTTTATTGGGTATGTCTTGCTAATTGACTATAATTTCCACCTGTTGTCTATTCCATTTGCACAACAGCATGTGAAATTAATTGTCAATCAGTGTTGCTTCCTAAGTGGGCAGTTTGATTTCACAGAAGTGTGATTGACTTGGAGTTACAGTGTGTTGTTTAAGTGTTCCCTTTATTTTTTTGAGCAGTGTATATATAAATCCCAGGACCGTCTAATATATATAAACACCAGGACTGTCTAATATATATACACACCTCTGTACTGTCTAATATATATATATATATATATATATATATATATATATATATATATATATATATATATATATATATATATATATATATATATATATATATATATATATATATATATATACACACACACACACATACACACCCCAGTACTGTCTAACATATACGCATATATATATATATATATATATATATATATATAAACCCCAGTACTGTTTAATATATACAGTGGGGAGAACAAGTATTTGATACACTGCCGATTTTGCAGGTTTTCCTACTTACAAAGCATGTAGAGGTCTGTAATTTTTATCATAGGTACACTTCAACTGTGAGAGACGGAATCTAAAACCAAAATCCAGAAAATCACATTGTATGATTTTTAAGTAATTAATTGCATTTTATTGCATGACATAAGTATTTGATCACCTACCAACCAGTAAGAATTCCGGCTCTCAGAGACCTGTTAGTTTTTCTTTAAGAAGCCCTCCTGTTATCCACTCATTACCTGTATTAACTGCACCTGTTTGAACTCGTTACCTGTATAAAAGACACCTGTCCACACACTCAAACAGAATCCAACCTTTCCACAATGGCCAAGACCAGAGGGCTGTGTAAGGACATCAGGAATAAAATTGTAGACCCGCACAAGGCTGGGATGGGCTACAGGACAATAGGCAAGCAGCTTGGTGAGAAGGCAACAACTGTTGGCGCAATTATTAGAAAATGGAAGAAGTTCAAGACGACGGTCAATCACCCTCGGTCTGGGGCTCCATGCAAGATCTCACCTCGTGAGGCATCAATGATCATGAGGAAGGTGAGGGATCAGCCCAGAACTACACGGCAGGACCTGGTCAATGACCTGAAGAGAGCTGGGACCACAGTCTCAAAGAAAACCATTAGTAACACACTACGCCGTCATGGATTAAAATCCTGCAGCGCACGCAAGGTCCCCCTGCTCAAACCAGCGCATGTCCAGGCCCGACTGAAGTTTGTCAATGACCATCTGGATGATCCAGAGGAGGAATGGGAGAAGGTCATAGAGCTTTTTGGTCTAAACTCCACTCGCCATGTTTGGAGGAAGAAGAAGGATGAGTACAACCCCAAGAACCCCATCCCAACCGTGAAGCATGGAGGTGGAAACATCATTCTTTGGGGATGCTTTTCTGCAAAGGGGACAGGACGACTGCACCGTATTGAGGGGAGGATGGATGGGGCCATGTATCGCGAGATCTTGGCCAACAACCTCCTTCCCTCAGTAAGAGCATTGGAGATGGGTCGTGGCTAGGTCTTCCAGCATGACAACGACCCGAAACACACAGCCAGGGCAACTGAGGAGTGGCTCCGTAAGAAGCATCTCAAGGTCCAGGAGTGGCCTAGTCAGTCTCCAGACCTGAACCCAATAGAAAATCTTTGGAGGGAGCTGAAAGTCCGTATTGCCCAGTGACAGCCCCGAAACCTGAAGGATCTGGAGAAGGTCTGTATGGAGGAGTAGGCCAAAATCCCTGCTACAGTGTGTGCAAACCTGGTCAAGAACTACTGGAAACGTATGATCTCTGTAATTGCAAACAGAGGTTTCTGTACCAAATATTAAGTTTATTAAGTTCTGCTTTTCTGATGTATCAAATACTTACGTATGTCATGCAATAAAATGCAAATTAATTACTTAAAAATCTGAATCTTAGATTCCGTCTCTCACAGTTGAAGTGTACCTATGATAAAAATTACAGACCTCTACATGCTTTGTAAGTAGGAAAACCTGCAAAATCGCCAGTGTAGTTCTCCCCACTGTATAAACCCAAGTACTGTCTAATATATATATATATATATATATATATATATATATATATATATATAAACTCCAGTACGGTCTGATATATAGTCTCTTCAAAGGAGGGGACACTCTTGACCCAAACTGCTACAGACCTATATCTAATCTACCCTGCCTTTCTAAGGTCTTCGAAAGCCAAGTCAACAAACAGATTACCGACCATTTCGAGTCCCACCATTCCTTCTCCGCTATATAAATGCTTTTAGAGCTTCACCTCCACTCTATCCATTCATCCTCTATCCATTCATCCTCTATCCTCTCGCTATCTATCCTCTCTATCCATCCTCTCTCTATCCATCCTCTATCCTCTTTCTCTCTATCCATCCATCCTCTATCCATTCATCCTCTATCCTCTCGCTATCCATCCTCTCTCTATCCTCTCTATCCATCCTCTATCCTCTCTCTATCCATCCTCTATCCTCTCGCCTTCCATCCTCTCTCTATCCTCTCTATTCATCCATCCTCTCTCTATCCATCCATCCTTCTCCCTTTATCCATCTCTCACCATCTGCCTTTTGCCCTTGCTCTCCCTTTTCCTCTCCCCCTCTCTCTTTTTTCCTCTACCTCTCTCGCTCTCTACCCATCCTCTTCTCTCACCATGTCTTCCTCTTCTCCCTCCCCTTCTTTCTCTCCCTATCCTCTTCTCTCTCCCCGTCTTTTTCTCTCCCCCTTCTCTCCCTCCCCATCCTCTTCTCTCTCCCCGTCTTTCTCTCTCCCCCTTCTCTCCCTCCCCATCCTCTCCCTCCCCATCCTCTTCTCTCTCCCCGTCTTTCTCTCTCCCCCTTCTCTCCCTCCCCATCCTCTTCTCTCTCCCCGTCTTTCTCTCTCCCCCTATCCTCTCTCTCCCCGTCTCTCTCTCCCCCTTCTCTCCCTCCCATCCTCTTCTCTCTCCCTCCCCGTTTCTCTCTCCCTCCACTCCGTCTCTCTTTTCTCCCAGTCTGTCTCTCTATCCCGTCTCTCTCTCTCTTCCCCGTCTCTGCCTCTCGCTCTCCCCGTGTCTGTCCCTCCTCTCTCTCTTCCCCGTCTCGTCTCTCTCCTCTGACCCCTCAGTAAACCAGAGGTTTTATATTCTCACCAACATCACAGGGAATAGAAATAACACACTTTCGTCTCTAACCCCTCCCATCACATCCCAATAGTTGCATCTTTCCCAACTGCATGTGACCTAATGCCTAAGGCAGCAGTCGTGAACTGATTAGAGCCATAAAGCCTTTATCCAGATACCCAAAGCACTGTCGTAAAGTGAGAAACTGACCTCTTCCGTAACCAATGTTTAGTACCTACTTACAATATAAACCAGAACATGGACACAACATACTCGTGACTCAACTTTGGCGTCTTATGTTATAGCATTGTTGGCACACGGAATGCTTCTCCCTTTTTGGGGGGTGGGGGGGTCACAAAACCTCGTTCCTGACGCACAATTGCAACAAGATGAATAAGTCACGGACTCCTGGAGTCTGTTCCCATTGTAAAAACGTCTCCTGTTCTGTAGACCCTGCTGGTTGCTACGTTACGACCGGGGGGGGGGGGGGGGGGCATTTCCAAATGTAGAGATAGGATAGGGCTGCCCCCCAGGCTGAACGAGGCGGGGTCACCAAATACACATTAGGCTACGGGCTCAATTTTAATGTCTCGTTGTGTGTGTGTGTGTAACAGCAGTATCTCTCAGACCAGAAAAGAGTTTCATGTTGCAACCTCTGTTTATTAGAACAGAAAAATCCACCAATCAGGGAGAAAGAAGTCACCAACTCAAATACAAAAATATGGGATTCAAATGCAAACCAATCAATGTATGAACGTAGCTTTCCAAACAAACACCAGGGGGCAGAAAACAGAACAAAATGGTGTCTGCCTGTCCATCGGTCCGTCTCTCTGGTAGGCTACAACATGAATAGGTGGTTTAAGGTTGAATGTTCGTTCAGGTTATTAATGTAAAGGAGTAGAAAAATAGAACGCAGTCTCTCCGGGGAAATCCAACAGATATCTCCCTCTTTCTGTCTCTCTTTCTCTCTCTCTCTTGCAATAGTCTGCTGCAGCAAAAACCAGCAGAACTAGAACCAGCAGCAGCACTAGAACCATCAGCAGCACTAGAACCAGCACCAGCACTAGAACCAGCACCAGCACTAGAACCAGCAGCAGCAGCACTAGAACCAGCAGCACTAGAACCAGCAGCACTAGAACAGCAGCAGAACCACCACCAGCAGCAGCACCACCAGCAGCAGCACCACCACCAGCAGCAGGTGCCCTTATGCAGAGAAAGAACGCAGCGGGAGGAGGAAAAGAAAACCAAGCGAGTGGAGTCGTGCGCTGTTAAAAAGGTACAGGGTGACATGTCGGAGCAGAAAGAAACCACGCTCAAACAAACAAGAGCAGTTGTCAATGTTTACATGAACGTTTGTCTGTCTCGTCCTTGTGGGCTATTTTCTATTTTGCTGCAATATGATCACAATCTCTCTCCTACAGTGTCACCAGTGTTACAGACGCAGCCAGCCTGCAAACAGCTCGCTCTCTCTCTGAAAGGAAAGAAGAGAGTATTGGCCATCATATCAATCATCACTCCTTCCCGCCGCTGACCCCTAAAGACAGCTCCTTCAGAATCCCACTGGCGTCAACCCTCCTCCTCTCCCGGATCATATCCTCCAGGCTACGGAACACCAGCGTGTGCGCGTGTCCATTCCGAGTCCCGTCACCGAGGTGCACTTTGAGAAAGTACTGTTGCTCTGCCGAGTGTGCCTCGCCTCCCGCCTTGAACTCCCGCTTACCGAAACGGCACCAGGCGGCGAAGTTCTCAGAGCTGGTCCAGCAGATGTCCCCGCTGTGTAGGCCCAGGTGGCCGGAGGCATTCTGCAGCACCAGGTCGGAGGGCAGCGGTCGGAACCGATAGCGGCTGTTCACTATCCGTCCACGCCGGCCCCGTCCTATCTCAGTCAGGCTGTCCTTCCGTATCTCCCCCTCATGCAGGTGTATCACCTGGTCGTTGAGCTCGTACACAGCCCAGTGAGGTGCCTGTGATGTGGATACTAGCTCCACAAGGTCCCCTGGCTTGCACATGGAAAGCAAAGTTTTGGCGGAGTACACGTTCAAGTCCTGGTTTTCGCGGAGCTTGGAGAAGATGCATTCCTGTGAGCAGAATGCGGAGTACTCCAGCTCGCTGACCGCCCCGGGGCCCTCCTGGCTGGGGTCCTTGGTGTAGCCTCCTCCGCCATCATCCACCTGGAAAATCAAAAAACTAAATCAAAATACTCCAATCCATGACATTTATCTTGTAAAGTCCATCAGCGATGGTCACTAAGTGTTTAAAAGATACCGAGCCTAAAACCCTAAAAAGCAAAACAAAAAGTTTATTTGTCATACAGGGTACAGCGTGATGTAAATGGGACAATGAAATGCTTACTTGAGCACTTCCTCTCAACAGTGCGATGAAATATGAAATGGGTGGCAGGTAGCCAAACAGTGAGGAGCGTTGGGACAGAAACCGAAAGGTCGCTGGTTTAAATCCCTGAACCGACTAGGGGAAAAAACACGTCTGTGCCCATGAGCAAGGTACTTAACCCTAATTGCTCATGTAAGTCGCTCAGGGTTCAGTTTTCCCAAAAGCATCTTGAGGCTAATTAAGTTCCTCATTAGACCCTTCATAGGAGCATTGTTAAATCTCTGAGCTGTTTCCCCCAAAACCGTCGGTTTTAACTGTACCTTCCACTCGTTGAACAGCTAAGTGTTAGATGTTTTTTTCTTATTACTTTTTGCCCTCCCACGTCACTTTATAAAACAGAAGATCTCCGCTGAACATAGAATCAAATAATAAAATAATAAAAAACTGTTTTATGTGACTTTCGATAACTTTAGTACAAAGTTGTCTTTGCAATTGATACAAAAACGAGCCACGTATGAAAACCGAGAGATTACTACACTAAAATATAAACGCTAGGCTATAGGCCTAGTTGTAGCATATTAAAAATACATTTCATGTTCAATCAATTGAGTTCTATTTTTTTGTACTTGTAGGCTTCTGTCTATAATTTGTCTCAATACATTTAATGATGTGTAGCCTAACATGTACAAAGTGCCAAGTCACATTCTAATGCTTATAGGGTAAGCATTAGAATCAGCCGCCTCAATATTTGCAGCCGTAGGTGGTAATACCTCTCGAGGAGCTGATCGGTCGTCACTATTGTGAAATAATTAAACGTTTAAGGTTAAGATTTGAATGGAGAAAGCTGATCCAAGAGCTCCCTTTCTTTCAATCCTATCAGTACTGACACATATCTCAACGATGCACCTAGCGACTGTCGTCTCTGCCTGGTGTTTTGGAAATGTTACATTTTCAGACATTGTAGGAATGATGCATCATTAAAAACATGTGAGCCTGGGTTACGTCGATACCGGGAAACCAGGCCTTGGATAATAAGGTCTGCTAATTTACTCAAATGTAAAATATTAATGTAAAATGTAAATACAAAAAAAAATAAAGCAATAAGTTGGTTAAAAAAAAGGCATTTCACACTATGTCAATAAAAACCTTAAAGCATAAAGACGATATAAAATTACAGAATAATTTATTGGAAGAAAAGATGTATCAAAATCAGAGTTTAATGTTGTTATATGCACAGGATACCTGTGTAACTGGTGTAAAATGGCTAGCTAGTCAGCGGTGCGCGCTAGTAGCGTTTCAATCTGTGACATGACTCTCACTGAGCCCTTGAAGTAGTGGTTTCCCTTGCTCATCAAGGGCCACAGCTTTTGTGGAGCGATGGGTAAGAATGCTTCAAAGGGGGCAGTTGTGTTTAGATGATCCCTTGTTGGAGCCCAGGTTGGGGGAAAGGAGAACAACGAAAGCAGCAGTGATACACATGCACACAGTCCAACTAACAAAGTTACAGGTTCCCCTCCCAACATTGCAACATAATGTAAAAAAAATATATATATATATATATATGTACAAAAATAATATCCACCTCCTCCTCTTCGTCGGAGAAGAAGTATGCTACTCCAACCCTAAGCTCCTCTTTCTCCAGTCCAGACGGATCTCCGGTGGGCAGCTCGCTGTAGCTGAGGTGGGTTATCCGGTCCAGGTGGTTTCCCATCAATGACAAAGCCCCAGCAGAGGACAGGCATGGAATAAGGTGCCTGGGGAGGTAGGAGGGGATGGGCGGGAGACCGAGTGGGGAAGAGAGAGGTGGACAGAGACGTGAGTGTTGGGAAACAAAACAACAAAAAAGGAATCTCCACTAAATAGGCTACACTAAATCACAAGTTGGAGAAATATAAAAAATACTTTCACTAGAGTGACGTAGTTAAGAGGTTTACATTTGCATTCAAAAATAGTGCGCGCAGTGCCCAGTACACTGCACTGGTCGGCTAGACTCAAATACTCCACATCCAGAGAAAACAGTCCAGTCACGTAGTGGGGTCAATGATCAACTCTCCAGTTACTGAACCGCGTTCCTTTTGAAAGACGAGAACACTGTGGTCTGTCGCGCTCATCCTGTCACTTGCCTTTAACCAGGCATCTACTCTGGTTTACTGAACGACAAAAGGTTGAGAAAACAGCTGGGCTGGAGAGAGAGAGAGAGAGCAGGCCAGAAAAGCCACAGTTAAAAAGGGAAAAGAGAGAGAGAGCCAGGTGCACTTCTGCCCTCTTGTAGAAAGAAAAGAGTGCACCCTGACAAAAAGCTTCAGACGTGTCTATGCCCCGCCAGACAGACGCACCGTGGGATAATAACGCATGATTGAACCTTTAACACGCTGAGTGTGGAGGACGGATTAATAGAAGTGGTTACCTGCACAAGACCCGGACAAACGGTTATATATCCTGTCGTTCCATCCGTGGGCTTTCTCTGTCTCCCTCTGTCTGTCTCTCTCTCTTTTACACTTGCCTTCTATCCCCCAATCCTCCCGCAGCCCTGTGTGCGTAACGTGTGTTTTCGGCTCCTCTCGTCTTTAAATAGGTCTAACTCGGAGAGCTCCGCCTTCACTAGCAATACCCGCCCTCGGCGCAGCCCATTGGTCCAATGTCACTTTCTCATTCTGCCTTGGCTAATCAGAAAGCCTTATCTCCACGTCAATCAAGCCATCCTCCAATAGCGTGGGCGAGGAGCAGCGAGTGGTGGGGTTTGTTACTGTGGCCTAACCTACTGTAGCATGCGTAGAAAACAACGTCTGAAACTAGATCCTACATACTGCTCTTGACAAGATGAGGAACCACTGTCGTGGGAGGTGCTCTTCTGCACTGTTCAACCAATCCAGAGAATGTGGAGGAGGAGTTAACATGGAGTGTCACTTCGTTAACGTCCAAACTGGAGCGCAGGACAGGTTCCATACCCCCTGAAAACCAGAACATCCGGTTGTAAGGGCCTGGCGGAGGGAGGGTGAGGAGGAATACTAGACAGAGAGAGACTGTATATATACATAATATGACATTTGTAATCTCTTTATGCTTTTGGAACGTCTGTGAGTGTAATGTTTACTGTTCATTTATATTGTTCATTTCACTTTTGTATATTATCTACTTTACTTGCTTTGGCAATATTAACTTATGGGGTGAAGTGTTGTAGGGAGGAGGAATACTATAATACTAGACAGACAGAGAGGTGTGTGTACATAAGTGTCTACTAAATGACTATAATGTAATTTAACCCTTATTTTACCAGGTAAGTTGACTGAGAACACATTCCCTTTTAAGTTTCACATTTTATAGTGAAATACCTTTCTTGCATGCTCTTTCCCAACAATGCAGTAATCAATATCCGTAGTACTATAAAGTAAAGTAGAACAAAAACACGATTAAGTAAGCAGGGTCAGTTCCAGGGTCAGGGTCTGTTCTAGGGTCAGTTCCAGGGTCAGTTCCAGTGCCAGGGTCAGTTCCAGGGTCAGTGCCAGGGTCAGTTCCAGTGCCAGGATCAGTGCCAGGGTCAGTTCCAGGGTCAGTTCCAGGGTCAGTTCCAGGGTCAGTTCCAGTGCCAGGATCAGTTCCAGGGTCAGTCCCAGGGTCAGTTCCAGGGTCAGTTCCAGTGCCAGGATCAGTCCCAGGGTCAGTTCCAGGGTCAGTTCCAGTGCCAGGATCAGTGCCAGGGTCAGTTCCAGGGTCAGTTCCAGTGCCAGGATCAGTGCCAGGGTCAGTTCCAGGGTCAGTTCCAGGGTCAGTTCCAGGGTCAGTTCCAGGGTCAGTCCCAGGGTCAGTTCCAGGGTCAGTCCCAGGGTCAGTTCCAGGGTCAGTTCCAGGGTCAGTCCCAGGGTCAGTTCCAGGGTCAGTCCCAGGGTCAGTTCCAGGGTCAGTTCCAGTGCCAGGGTCAGGGTCAGTTCCAGGGTCAGTTCCAGGGTCAGTTCCAGGGTCAGGGTCAGTTCCTGGGTCAGTTCAGAGGGTCAGTTCCAGGATCAGTGCCGGGTCAGTTCCAGGGTCAGTTCCAGTGCCAGGCTCAGTTCAAGGGTCAGGGTCAGTTCCAGGGTCAGGGTCAGTTCCAGGGTCAGGGTCAGTTCCAGCGTCAGGGTCAGTTCCAGGGTCGGGGTCAGTTCCAGGGTCAGGGTCAGTTCCAGGGTCAGGGTCAGTTCCAGGGTCAGTTCCAGGGTCAGTTCCAGGATCAGTTCCAGGGTCAGTTCCAGGGTCAGGGTCAGGGTCAGTTCCAGCGTCAGGGTCAGTTCCAGGGTCGGGGTCAGTTCCAGGGTCAGGGTCAGTTCCAGGGTCAGGGTCAGTTCCAGGGTCAGTTCCAGGGTCAGTTCCAGGGTCAGTTCCAGGGTCAGTCCCAGGGTCAGTTCCAGGGTCAGTTCCAGGGTCAGGGTCAGGGTCAGTTCCAGGGTCAGTTCCAGGGTCAGTTCCAGGGTCAGTTCCAGGTTCCAGGGTCAGTTCCAGGGTCAGTTCCAGGGTCAGTTCCAGGGTCAGTCCCAGGGTCAGTTCCAGGGTCAGTTCCAGGGTCAGGGTCAGTTCCAGGGTCAGTTCCAGGGTCAGTTCCAGGTTCCAGGGTCAGTTCCAGGGTCAGTTCCAGCGTCAGTCCCAGGGTCAGTTCCAGGGTCAGTTCCAGGGTCAGTCCCAGGGTCAGTTCCAGGGTCAGTTCCAGGGTCAGGGTCAGTTCCAGGGTCAGTTCCAGCGTCAGTCCCAGGGTCAGTTCCAGGGTCAGTCCCAGGGTCAGTTCCAGGGTCAGTTCCAGGTTCCAGGGTCAGTTCCAGGGTCAGTTCCAGGGTCAGTTCCAGGGTCAGTCCCAGGGTCAGTTCCAGGGTCAGTTCCAGGGTCAGGGTCAGTTCCAGGGTCAGTTCCAGCGTCAGTCCCAGGGTCAGTTCCAGGATCAGTTCCAGGGTCAGGGTCAGTGGCCTGGGATTTTAATGCAGGAAAACTGAAATCTGTTTGAACTCATTTGTAGCAGCACGTGTGCAACTAGAGGGAAGACAACTCTAGACCACCTTTACTCCACACACAGAGATGCATAAAAAGCTCTCCCTCGCCCTCCATTTGGCAAATCTGACATTAATTCTATCCTCCTGATTCCTGCCTACAAGCAAAAACTCAAACAGGAAGTACCAGTGACACATTCAATACAGAAGTGGTCAGATTACCAAAATGAAGCGGATGCTAAGCTACAGGATAGTTTACCACAAACTGGAATATTTTCCGTGATTCAACCGAAACCATTGAGGACTTTACCACATAATTTTCATTAATAAGTGCATCGATGATGTCGTCCCCACAGTGAACGTACATACTGTATGTAAACTAAAATAAACGTCCCTTTTTCAGGACCCTGTCTTTCAAAGATAATTCGTAAAAATCCAAATAACTTCACAGATCTTCATTGTAAAGGGTTTAAACACTGTTTCCCATGCTTGTTCAATGAACCATAAACAATTAATGAACATGCACCTGTGGAACGGTCGTTAAGACACTAACAGCTTACAGACGGTAGGCAATTAAGGTCACAGTTATGAAAACTTAGGACACTAAAGAGGCCTTTCTACTGACTCTGAAAAACACCAAAAGAAAGATGCCCAAGGTCCCTGCTCATCTGCGTGAACGTGCCTTAGGCATGCTGCAAGGAGGCATTAGGACTGCAGATGTGGCCAGGGCAATACATTGCCATGTCTGTACTGTGAGACGCCTAAGACAGCACTACAGAGAGACGGGACAGACAGCTGATCGTCCTCGCAGTAGTAGACCACATGTAACAACACCTGCACAGGATCGGTACATCCGAACATCACACCTGCGGGACAGGTACAGGATGGCCACAACAACTGCACGAGATACACCAGGAACGTACAGTCCCTCCATCAGTGCTCAGACTGTCCACAATAGGCTGAGAGAGGCTGGACTGGGGGCTTGTTGTAGGCCTGTTGTAAGGCAGGTCCTCACCAGACATCACCGGCAACAACGTCGCTTATGGGCACAAACCCACTGTCACTGGACCAGACAGGACTTGCAAAAAGTGGTCTTCACTGAGAAGTTGCGGTTTTGTCTCACCAGGGGTGATGGTCGGATATGCGTTTATCGTCAAAGGAATGAGCGTTACACCGAGGCCTGTACTCTGGAGCGGGATCGATTTTGAGATGGAGGGTCCGTCATGGTCTGGGGCGGTGTGTCACAGCATCATCGGACTGAGCTTGTTGTCACTGCAGGCAATCTCAATGCTGTGTGTTACAGGGAAGACATCCTCCTCCCTCATGTGGTACCCTTCCTGCAGGCTCATCCTGACATGACACTCCAGCATGACAATGCCACCAGCCATACTGCTCGTTCTGTGTGTGATTTCCTGCGAGACAGGAATGTCAGTGTTCTGCCATGGCCAGCGAAGAGCCCAGATCTCAATCCCATTGAGCACGACTGGGACCTGTTGGATCGGAGGGTGAGGGCTAGGGCCATTCCCCCCAGAAATGTCCAGGAACTTGCAGGTGCCTTGTGGGAAGAGTGTGGTAACATCTCACAGCAAAAACTGGCAAATCTGGTGCAGTCCATGAGGAGGAGATGCACTGCAGTACTTCATGCAGCTGGTGGCCACACCAGATACTGACTGTTACTTTGATTTTGACCCCCCTTTGTTCAGGGAAACATTATTCAATTTCTGTTAGTCACATGTCTGTGGAATGTGTTCAGTTTATGGCTCAGTTGTTGAATCTTGTTATGTTCATACAAATATTTACACATGTTAAGTTTGCTGAAAATAAACGCAGTTGACAGTGAGAGGACATTTCTTTTTTTGCTGAGTTTACATATCCCTCTCCCCTATTTGATAGTTGTTTACCAAAAAGAGACTTGGTCCATTTTGAAAATGACTTAAAAATAATCGATTGGGATGGTGTCTTGAGCTCTGAGGACCTAGTTAATGAACCTCTATGGTAGTTAAATAATAGCCTACCTTAGTTAATGACACTCTATGGAAGTTAAATAATTGCCTACCTTAGTTAATGACACTCTATGGTAGTTAAATAATAGCCTACCTTAGTTAATGACACCCTATGGCAGTTAAATAGCTGGGCCTAAAATAGTGTATAAAATATTTAGCTGTGACTCTTATGTGGATGATGATAAAACATATTTTTGGGTCTGATGTGATTAATAAGAAGCATCCAGACGTTGCACTTGATGAATTTATGAAATTGCTTCTTCCAATTATTGATAAACATTCACCTGTTAAGAAATTGACTGTTAGAAATGTTAAGGCTCCATGGATCGATGAGGAATTGAAAAACTGTATGGTTGAAAGAGATGGAGCAAAAGGAGTGGCTGATAAGTCTGGCTGTACATCTGACTGACTTACTGCAAATTGAGAAATGATGTGACTAAACTCAACAAGAAGAACAAGAAACTGTATTATGAAGCCAAGATCAAACATATAAAGAATGATGGAAAACACTTTAAATGAAATTATGGGCAGAAAGACAAATTCAACTCCATCTTTCATCCAATCAGATGGCTTACTCATCAAAAAACCATTTAATGTTGACAATTATTTTAATTACTACTTCATAGGCAAAGTGGGCAAACTTAGGCAGGAAATGCCAACAACAAACAGTGAGCTATCGTACTAATGTACAAAAAAACAAATAATGAAAGAACAGCATTGCAAGTTTTCATTTTGTAAAGTTAGTGTGGGAGAGGTGGGAAAATGATTGTTAACGATCAATAATGACAAACCTCCTGGCATTGACAACTTAGATGGAAAGCTACTGAGGATGGTAGCTGACTCTATAGCCACTCCTATCTGTCATATCTTTAATCTGAGCCTAGAGGAAAGTCTTTGTCCTCAGGCCTGGTGGGAAGCCAAAGTCATTCCGCTACCCAAGAGTGGTGAAGTGGACTTTACTGGTTCTAACAGCAGACCTATCAGCTGCCAGCTCTTAGGTAACTGTTGGGAAAAAATGTGTTTGACCAAATACAATGCTATTTCTCTGTAAACAAATTAATAACAGACTCTCAGCATGCTTATAGAGAAGGGCACTCAACATGTACTGCACTGACACAAATGACTGATGATTGGTTGACAGAAATTGATAATAAGAAGATTGTGGGAGCTGTACTGTTAGATTTCAGTCTTTGATATTGTTGACCCTAACCTGTTGTTGAGAAAACATCGTATTCGGAAGGTATTCAGACCGCTTCCCTTTTTCGACAATTTGTTACCTTACAGCCTTATTTCTAAAATGGTTTAAATTATATTTTTTCCCTCATCAATCTACACAAAATACTCCATAATGACAAAGTGAAAACTGGTTTTTAGATTTGTTTTTGCAAATGTATGTAAAAATAAACTGAAATACCTTATTTACATAAACATTCAGACCCTTTCTTGTGAGACTCGAAATTGAGCTCAGGTGCATCCTGTTTCCATTGATCATCCTTGAGATGTTTCTACAACTTGATTGGAGTCCACCTGGTAATTCAATTGATTGGACATGATTTGGAAAGACACACACACCTGTCTATATAAGGTTCCACAGTTGACAGTGAATGTCAGAGCAAAAACCAAGCCATTTTGTTAAGGCACACATCTGGGGAAGGGTATCAAAACATTTCTGCAGCATTGAAGGTCCCCAAGAACACAGTGGCCTCCACTATTTATTAGGTTTCAGATAAGACCCAAGTGCAGACTGTGATGAAGTAACAATGTTTATTGCAACAACAGAGGCAGGCAAACGACAGGTCAATGCTCCAGAGTAGAGGCAAAGGTCAGGACAGGCAGAGGGTCAATACCAGGAGGGCTCAGTCAGGACAGGCAGAGGGTCAATACCAGGAGGGCTCAGTCAGGACAGGCAGAGGGTCAAAACCAGGAGGGCTCAGACAGGACAGGCAGAGGGTCAATACCAGGAGGGCTCAGTCAGGACAGGCAGAGGGTCAATACCAGGAGGGCTCAGACAGGACAGGCAGAGGGTCAATACCAGGAGGGCTCAGTCAGGACAGGCAGAGGGTCAATACCAGGAGGGCTCAGTCAGGACAGGCAGAGGGTCAATACCAGGAGGGCTCAGTCAGGACAGGCAGAGGGTCAATACCAGGAGGGCTCAGTCAGGACAGGCAGAGGGTCAATACCAGGAGGGCTCAGTCAGGACAAGCAGAGGGTCAATACCAGGAGGGCTCAGTCAGGACAGGCAGAGGGTCAATACCAGGAGGGCTCAGTCAGGACAGGCAGAGGGTCAAAACCAGGAGGGCTCAGTCAGGACAGGCAGAGGGTCAATACCAGGAGGGCTCAGTCAGGACAGGCAGAGGGTCAAAACCAGGAGGGCTCAGTCAGGACAGGCAGAGGGTCAATACCAGGAGGGCTCAGTCAGGACAGGCAGAGGGTCAAAACCAGGAGGGCTCAGTCAGGACAGGCAGAGGGTCAAAACCAGGAGGGCTCAGTCAGGACAGGCAGAGGGTCAATACCAGGAGGGCTCAGTCAGGACAGGCAGAGGGTCAAAACCAGGAGGGCTCAGTCAGGACAGGCAGAGGGTCAATACCAGGAGGGCTCAGTCAGGACAGGCAGAGGGTCAATACCAGGAGGGCTCAGTCAGGACAGGCAGAGGGTCAATACCAGGAGGGCTCAGTCAGGACAGGCAGAGGGTCAATACCAGGAGGGCTCAGTCAGGACAGGCAGAGGGTCAATACCAGGAGGGCTCAGTCAGGACAGGCAGAGGGTCAATACCAGGAGGGCTCAGTCAGGACAGGCAGAGGGTCAATACCAGGAGGGCTCAGTCAGGACAGGCAGAGGGTCAAAACCAGGAGGGCTCAGTCAGGACAGGCAGAGGGTCAATACCAGGAGGGCTCAGTCAGGACAGGCAGAGGGTCAATACCAGGAGGGCTCAGTCAGGACAGGCAGAGGGTCAATACCAGGAGGGCTCAGTCAGGACAGGCAGAGGGTCAATACCAGGAGGGCTCAGTCAGGACAGGCAGAGGGTCAAAACCAGGAGGGCTCAGTCAGGACAGGCAGAGGGTCAATACCAGGAGGGCTCAGTCAGGACAGGCAGAGGGTCAATACCAGGAGGGCTCAGTCAGGACAGGCAGAGGGTCAATACCAGGAGGGCTCAGTCAGGACAGGCAGAGGGTCAAAACCAGGAGGGCTCAGTCAGGACAGGCAGAGGGTCAATACCAGGAGGGCTCAGTCAGGACAGGCAGAGGGTCAATACCAGGAGGGCTCAGTCAGGACAGGCAGAGGGTCAATACCAGGAGGGCTCAGTCAGGACAGGCAGAGGGTCAATACCAGGAGGGCTCAGTCAGGACAGGCAGAGGGTCAATACCAGGAGGGCTCAGTCAGGACAGGCAGAGGGTCAATACCAGGAGGGCTCAGTCAGGACAGGCAGAGGGTCAATACCAGGAGGGCTCAGTCAGGACAGGCAGAGGGTCAATACCAGGAGGGCTCAGTCAGGACAGGCAGAGGGTCAATACCAGGAGGGCTCAGTCAGGACAGGCAGAGGGTCAAAACCAGGAGGGCTCAGTCAGGACAGGCAGAGGGTCAAAACCAGGAGGGCTCAGTCAGGACAGGCAGAGGGTCAATACCAGGAGGGCTCAGTCAGGACAGGCAGAGGGTCAATACCAGGAGGGCTCAGTCAGGACAGGCAGAGGGTCAATACCAGGAGGGCTCAGTCAGGACAGGCAGAGGGTCAAAACCAGGAGGGCTCAGACAGGACAGGCAGAGGGTCAAAACCAGGAGGGCTCAGTCAGGACAGGCAGAGGGTCAAAACCAGGAGGGCTCAGTCAGGACAGGCAGAGGGTCAAAACCAGGAGGGCTCAGTCAGGACAGATAGAGGGTCAATACCAGGAGGGCTCAGACAGGACAGGCAGAGGGTCAATACCAGGAGGGCTCAGTCAGGACAGGCAGAGGGTCAATACCAGGAGGGCTCAGTCAGGACAGGCAGAGGGTCAATACCAGGAGGGCTCAGTCAGGACAGGCAGAGGGTCAAAACCAGGAGGGCTCAGTCAGGACAGGCAGAGGGTCAAAACCAGGAGGGCTCAGTCAGGACAGGCAGAGGGTCAATACCAGGAGGGCTCAGTCAGGACAGGCAGAGGGTCAAAACCAGGAGGGCTCAGACAGGACAGGCAGAGGGTCAATACCAGGATGGAAAAGCAGGAGCTGAGAAACTGCTGGTTGACTTTAACAAACAGACAAACTGGCCCAGACAGACAAACTGCTGGTTGACTTTAACAAACAAGACAAACTGGCCCAGATAGACAAACACAGGTATAAAAACCCAGGGGATAAGTGGGGAAGATGGTGTTGGGGATGAATCAGAATAGTTGGGTAACATAGATAAGATGTTTTATTTTCATTATATGCTTGTGAGTTACTTCTCATTTAGAAAGTATCTTGTTGTACTATAGTGGTGGCCATTTGCAGTTATCCTTTCTCTGTCCTGGGTTCAGTTACTTGGGCCGCAGAGAGGGGAGAGGTCAAGCTTGTCTTGTAAACATATCTTTTAAACTATGTGAAGGGATGATTGAGGGGGAACCAATTATCTCTTGGCTCTACAATGTCTGTGTGCCAGTCACTGTGTCTCTGTGATCTTGTCCAGGAGGGGTGTATTTGATATGCTTGTGGATGAGGTTTTGTTTATGGTCCTGAGTGGTACCAAGAGCGAGATAAGAACATAGTTTAGGAGACAAAGCTGAACGATAATTTATAGCCAATGCTGTCTGGCTATGTGTGTCTTTGCTATAAAAGATCTCAGTTGCAATGTGTAAGGGACTCTCAGAGAATTCATTTATAGACACTGAATTGATCTGAGAGTCACAGGATTGTGATGGAGCTCATAATAATTAAAGATGGTATTTATGATAACTCTGACTTGTGTGGTGGTTTGTTCTCATGATTTGGTAAATACAGGAAATTTACACTACAATAGGAAACACCTGGAGGGGGGTGGAGACAAGCACAGGACAGGTGAAACAGATCAGGGTGTGACAGTACCCCCCCTCTCCCCTAGGGGTGACACCTGGAGGGGGTGGAGATGAGCACAAGGACAGGTGAAACAGATCAGGGTGTGACAGTACCCCCCCTAGGGACGCCACAGGTCATCCTACCTGGTTGAGCGGGGTGTCGGCATTGGAATTCAGAGATGAGGCCTGGGTCCAGGATGTCCCTGGCGGAGAACCAGCACCTCTCCTCCATGTCATAACCCTCCCAGTCAACCAGGTACTGGAATCCCCTGCCACAAGGTCGAAACTTCAGGAGACATCTCACCCTGTACGCCGGTTGGCCGTCAATGAGATGTTGGAGAGGGGTGGGCCTGGAAACAGAAGACAAAGGGCTGTGAGACATGGGTTTATATCTAGACACATGAAAAGTAGGAAGTATACGGAGGGTACGTGGCAGCAGAGGACGAACAGCAGAGGGGTTATTAATTTTGGAGTAGGGAGGAAAGGTCTCGGCTTCCAGGGGTGTAGCCGCGGCCTGCCAGCGCATCTGGCTTAACCTCCTTGGGTACCGGTCGGTGTTGTGGAAGCGAAGTGGCTCGGGCCTTACTGAACCCCTCCCTTACTGAACCTCTCCCTTACTGAAACCCTCCCGGAGGTCCTGGTACTCCGCGGGAATGGCGGGGAGGTTTGGGGCAATTTCCAAGCCCCCAAAAGACGTCCCGGGGCAGGCAGATCTAATTTCAGGCAATGGGCGTGGCAGAACGGGCTCCAGCCCCAGATGACTGATCTACTCGTGCCAATCGAGGGATTGTGTCACTGGAGCCAAGAGAATCCCAATACCACAGGAACCTGCGAAGACTCAATTAGGTTCCTTGACACTCGTAGGTTGATGGGAGTGGTATGGTGGGTGACCCGGCCTACGGAGCGCCCGTCCAGAGCTCTAACATCCATGGGAATGGAGAGGGGTTGAGTGGGGATGCCGAGCTCAGACGCCAGGGTAACGTCTAAAAGACACATATCGTTCCCTGAGTCGATGAGTGTCTGGAGAGACTTGGACTGGACGCCCCACAACAGGGTGGCATGGACGTGCCTAGTTAAGATTTAAAAAATAATAATTAAATACCGAAGAAGACTCAAGGCTGTAATTGCTGCCAAAGGTGCTTCATCTGAGTAAAGTGTCTGAATACTTATGTAAATGTGATATTTCTATTTTTTTATTTGTAATAAATTAGCAAAAATAAATAACCTGTGTTGGCTTTGTCGTTATCAGGTGTTGTGTGTAGATGAGGATTTTTTTTAACTATTTTCTTTTTCATATTTAACCTTTTATTTAACTAGGCAAGTTAAGAACAAATTCTTATTTAAAATGATGGCCTACCCCGGCAAAGCCCTAACCCGGACGATGCTGGGCCACCGCCTTATGGGACTCCTAGTCACGAGCCAGGGTCTGTAGTGATGCTGGTTCGATTCCAATCTATCGGGAGATAGATAGTAAGAATAAGACAGTAATGTAACAAAATGTTGACAAAGTCAAGGGGTATAAGTGTGTGTATGGTGTGTATATATTTTGGGTAAAACAATCACCAATAAGCCACTGGTTAAAAAACATCATGGCTTTCATCATCACCTTTTAATTGAAGCTTTGGTTGTTATGTAATTAATCCATGACAACATTTTGATAATATTTTCTAGATATACCCGGAAAATATGTCCTCATTCACACAGTCCAAAATGGCTTAAATCGATTTCTGGGGAAGAGGCGCAAATGTTCTGCGTAGCACCTTTTGGTTTTCTTCAACCTTTGACCTTTCCAACATATCCTATTCGGTTGCGGTATTATGACATAGCATGTATACATATCTCTCACTATGCAGTGATTTAGCACGTGCCTCTCAGTATTTGGAGACTGAATTTTCCTGACCTCTCCACCAGATGTGTTCAAGGGGTCACAGAGTGCCAAGCAAAAAACCTGCACTTTAAAAAACCTGCACTTCTCCATTCATCCTAGATCCTGGCAGAGTTGTGCAGACTCAGAACAACTGAGCTTTGAAGAAATACACAGATTTAAAGAGGAGTCCGTAATTTGCTTTCTAATGATCATGATCTTTTCATCAAAGAAATTCATACATTTATCACTGCTGAAGTGATTTAAAAAAATATATATATATATATGTGTGTTTTGTACTCCGACATCCGTGGTGGGAGTCTGGAAGTGCATCTAGGAATCTTTGGTTTGTCTGAGAATTTATAACATGGCTTTTGATGATCCTTGGTTGAGCAGATTATTTGTTGGGTAATAACATTATGGTAGTCCAGGATTATGAGGAAAAATATTAAGATCCACAACATTTATTCCACAAAACTAGGTCCGGAGTATGACTGTGTCAGTGAGTAGGTCCGAAGACATGTTGGACAAAACCCACTGAGTCGATGATGGATGATGATCTGCTATGACTACAAGGTTCGATAGGAATTCAGGGAACTCTGTGAGGGACGCTGTATATGGCCCAGGAGGCCTGTAAACAGTAGATATTAAATTACTAGAAACTCAAAAGACAAACGCAGTCATTTTTTTGTTTGTTGGTAAATTGAAAATTGCTGTCAGAAATGTTATCAACATCTCCACCTTTGCGGGATGCACGGGGGATATGGTCACTAGTGTAGCCAGGAGGTGAGGCCTCATTTAACACAGTAAATTCATCAGGCTTAAGCCATGTTTCAGTCAGGCCAATCACATCAAGATTATGATCAGTGATTTGTTCATTGACTATAATTGCCTTTGAAGTAAGGGATCTAACATTATAGCCCTATTTTGAGATGTGAGGTATCATGATCTCTTTCAATAAAGACAGGAATGGAGGTCTTTATTCCAGTGAGATTGCTAAGGAGAACTCCACCATGTTTAGTTTTGCCCAACCTAGGTCGAGGCACAGACACGGTCTCAATGGTGATAGCTGAGCTGACTACACTGACTGTGCTAGTGGCAGACTCCACTAAGCTGGCAGGCTGGCTAACAGCCTGCTGCCTGGCCTGCGCCCTATCTCATTGTGGAGCTAGAGGAGTTAGAGCCCTGTCTATGTTCATAGATAAGACGAGAGCACCCCTCCAGCTAGGATGGAGTCCGTCACTCCTCAGCAGGTCAAGCTTGGTCCTGTTTGTGAGTGAGTCCCAGAAAGGGGGCCAATTATCTACAAATTCTATCTTTTGGGAGGGGCAGAAAACCGTTTTCAACCAGTGATTGAGTTGTGAGACTCTGCTGTAGAGCTCATCACTACCCCTAACTGGGAGGGCTCCAGAGACAATGACTCGATGCCAACACATCTTTTTAGCTGATTTTCACAATGAAGATATGTTGTGCTTGGTGACCTCTGACTGTTTCATCCTAACATCGTTGGCGCCGACGTGGATAACAATATCCCTATACTCTCTACTCTCGGCAGTTTTAGCCTTAGCCAGCACCCTCTTCAGATTAGCCTTTACGTCGGTAGCCCTGCCCCCTAGTAAATAGTTTATGATCGCTGGATGATTCTTTTGAAGTCTAAGACTGCGGGTAATGGAGTCGCCAATGACAAGGGTTTTCAATTTGTCAGAGATAATGCTGGGAGGCCTCGGCGTCTCAGACCCCGTAACGGGTGGAGGAAAGACCAGAGAAGGCATCTGACTCCACTCAGACCCCGTAACGGGTGGAGGAAAGACCAGAGAAGGCATCTAACTCCGACTCGCTGCTTAATGGAGGGAACCGCTTTAAAGTTTCTGTCGGCTGAATGAGCATTACTGTTATAGGAGAGGTGGGATGGTGTACTGTTATAGGAGAGGTGGGATGATGTACTGTTATAGGAGAGGTGGATGGTTTACTGTTATAGGAGAGGTGGGATGGTACTGTTATAGGAGAGGTGGGATGATGTACTATTATAGGAGAGGTGGGATGGTGTACTGTTATAGGAGAGGTGGGATGATGTACTATTATAGGAGAGGTGGGATGGTGTACTGTTATAGGAGAGGTGGGATGATGTACTGTTATAGGAGAGGTGGGATGGTGTACTGTTATAGGAGAGGTGGGATACTGTACTGTTATAGGAGAGGTGGGATGGTGTACAGAGAGTAAGGTTTTCTGAACAGACATTTTGTTCGTCCCCACGAGGTCAAATGCTATTTCTAGGTGGTTGAGGGTTAGTTTTAGAGTTAGGAGCTAGGTTTTTTGGTGTAAGGTTAGGGTTAGTGTAAGGGTAAGAGTACTGGTTAGGGGTTAAGGAAAATAGGATTTTGAATGGCACTGAATTGTGTGTCCATACAAGTTCAGCTGTACAAGACTGTGTGCATGTGTGAGTGTCCATAAGCTCACAAATATGTGTATAAAAACTATTGGGTTACCATAGACAATCCAATCCCTTCACTCAATTAATTTCTAATTCACATTCAGAAACGGTTCTGGACTCAATAATGAAAATATGCAAAAAGCTCCAAACTAATTTCTCTGTGATTTAGAATATAATCATTAGTGGGAATGACAGTGTCTCTGCCTCTGGCTCTGTGTGGGGAGATTACACTTTAACCCACTGAGTAGCGGAAACACACACCGAAGTGTTAATTGTGAGGGTAGTAGTAATTAGAGATTTATTGACTGTTCCAGGCTGTGATGACACACAAAATTGAACCATGTATTTAGATCTATAAAATATAATATACATATATTTTACATTACACTATTATTTTATACATATACTTTACATTACACTATTATTTTATACATTATTTTATACATATACTTTATATTATACTATTATTTTATACATATACTTTATATTATACTATTATTTTATACATATACTTTACATTACACTATTATTTTATACATATACTTTATATTATATTATTTTATACATATACTTTATATTATACTATTATTTTATACATATACTTTATTTTATACATTATTTTATACATATACTTTATATTATATTATTATTATATACATATACTTTATATTATACTATTATTTTATACATATACTTTATATTATACTATTATTTTATACATATACTTTATATTATACTATTATTTTATACATATACTTTATATTATATTATTTTATACATATACTTTATATTATACTATTATTTTATACATATACTTTATTTTATACATTATTTTATACATATACTTTATATTATACTATTATTTTATACATATACTTTATATTATACTATTATTTTATACATTATTTTATACATATACTTTATATTATACTATTATTTTATACATTATTTTATACATATACTTTATATTATACTATTATTTTATACATATACTTTATATTATACTATTATTTTATACATATACTTTATATTATACTATTATTTTATACATATACTTTATATTATATTATTTTATACATATACTTTATATTATACATTATTTTATACATATATTTTACATTACACTATTATTTTATACATATACTTTATATTATATTATTTTATACATATACTTTATATTATACTATTATTTTATACATATACTTTATATTATACTATTATTTTATACATATACTTTATATTATATTATTTTATACATATACTTTATATTATACTATTTTATACATATACTTTATATTATACTATTTTATACATATACTTTATATTATATTATTATTGTAAATCAGAAAAAACCCAGAGGCTGGTTTCTCTAAAGACCTTAAAGCTGAAATGAGAAAGTATAGATGGTCTAATTATCTATAGAAGACGGCGGTCTAATTATCTATAGAAGACAGGATCTAATTATCTATAGAAGACAGGGTCTAATTATCTATAGAAGACAGGGTCTAATTATCTATAGAAGACAGGGTCTAATTATCTATAGAAGACAGGGTCTAATTATCTATAGAAGACAGGATCTAATTATCTATAAAAGACAGGGTCTAATTATCTATAGTAGACGGGGGTCTAATTATCTATAGAAGACAGGGTCTAATTATCTATAGTAGACGGGGGTCTAATTATCTATAGTAGGCGGGGGTCTAATTATCTATAGTAGACGGGGGTCTAATTATCTATAGAAGACAGGGTCTAATTATCTATAGAAGACAGGGTCTAAAGTATAAACAAAGAAGAAGTAGTTGGCTGAGAGAGGAGGAAGATGAAGAGGTGAAGACAGATCAGGTCAACACTTCCCTGATCTGCTGATCGTGGCAGCTTCTCTATAGATAATTAGTCTTCTATAGATAATGGTGGCAGCTTCTCATATCAGATCAACACTGCACTGACCTGCTGAGGGTGTAATACTGCCATCTACTGGTCATTTTTAAAGATAAAATGTGTCTTCTGCACCATGAATCAATCCAATGAAACGGAAATCGTTTTTAATGAATCAATCAAGTTATCCATTTAATTTTGTATTTGTTTAATGTGTTAACAACATTTATTGATGTTGAATCACATCACAAGGTTTGCATATTGGGGCTGCAGGTAAGCCTAGTGGTTAGAGCATTTGACTAGTAACTAAAAGGTTGCAAGATTGAATCTATGAGCTGACAAGGTAAAAATCTGACGTTCTGCCCCTGAACAAGGCAGTTAACCCACTGTTCCTAGGCCGTCATTATAAATAATAATTTGTTTTTAACTGCCTTGCCTAGTTAAATAAAGGTTAAAAAAAATATGATTGCAAAACCACCAGTTGATTGCATTTTCTCATTCCGCTAAGGATCTTCATTTACCAGCAGGAAAACTAATTTCTTCATTTGATCTATCGAGGGGAAAATAGGTCACGGGTAGGCCTGACTAGGCATACACACGCTGTCCGAGCATACATGACACACTATCTAGCTAATATTTCCTTGATGTAACAGTATAACTTTAGACCATCCCCTCGCCCATACCCGGGCGCGAACCAAGGACCCTCTGCACACATCAACAACTGACACCCACGAAGCATCGTTAACCATCGCTCCACAAAAGCCGCGGCCCTTGCAGAGCAAGGGGAACTACTACTTCAAGGTCTCAGAGCAAGTGACGTCACCGATTGAAACGCTATTTAGCGCGCACCACCGCTAACTAAGCTAGCCGTTTCACATCCGTTACAATGACGTTCTTCTCCCCAACAAACATCCACTTTACTTACCAAAGTAAAACTAGAATGCAGGAGAACAGGGTAGGCTAGTTGAGACAAGTTCTCAATTGCAACTGCGACCTGGCCAAGATAAAGCAAAGCAATTTGACAGTTCGACACATACAACAACACAGAGTTACACATGGAATAAACAAAACGTACAGTCAATAATACAGTAGAAAAAATATAAAACTAAAAGTCTATGTACAGTGTGAGCAAATGAGGTAGGATAAGGGAGTTAAGGCAATAAATAGGACATGGTGGCGAAGTAATTACAATTTAGCAATTAAAACACTGGAATGGTAGATGTGCAGAAGATGAATGTGCAAGTAGAGATACTGGGGTGCAAAGGAGCAAGATAAATAAATAAATACAGTATGGGGATGAGGTAGGTAGACGGGCTGTTTACAGATGAGCTATGTACAGGTGCAGTGATCTGTGAGCTGCTCTGACAGCTGGTGCTTAAAGCTAGTGAGGGAGATATGAGTCTCCAGCTTCAGTGATTTTTACAGTTCGTTCCAGTCATTGGCAGCAGAGAACTGGAAGGAAAGGCGGCCAAAGGAGGAATTGTCTTTGGGGATGATCAGTGAAATATACCTGCTGGAGCGTGTGCTACGGGTGGGTGCTGCTATGGTGACCAGTGAGCTTAGATAAGGGGGGACTTTACCTAGCAAAGACTTGTAGATGACCTGGAACCAGTGGGTTTGGCGACGAGTATGAAGCGAGGGCCAACCACCAAGAGCGTACAGGTTGCAGTAATGGGTAGTGTATTTGGCTTTGGTAACAAAACGGATGGCACTGTGATAAACTGCATCCAATTTGTTGAGTAGAGTGTTGGAGGCTATTTTATAGATGACATCGCCGAAGTCAAGGATCGGTAGGATGGTCAGTTTTACGAGGGTATGTTTGGCAGCATGAGTGAAGGATGCTTTGTTGCGATATAGGAAGCTGATTCTAGATTTAATTTTGGAATAGAGATGCTTAATGTGAGTCTGGAAGGAGAGTTTACAGTCTAACCAGACACCTAGGTATTTATAGTTGCCCACGTATTCTAGGTCAGAGCCGTCAAGAGTAGTGATGCTACTAGTAGTGATGACGGGCGAGCAGGTATGGGCAGTGATCGATTGAATAGCATGCATTTAGTTTTACTTGTATTTAAGAACAATTGGAGGCCACGGAAGGAGAGTTGCATGGCATTGAAGCTCGTCTGGAGGTTAGTTAACACAGTGTTCAAAGAGGGGCCAGAAGTGTACAGAATGGTGTCATCTGCGTAGAGGTGGATCAGAGAATCACCAGCAGCAAGAGCGACATCATTGATGTATACAGAGAACAGAGTCGGCCCGAAAATTGAACCCTGTGGCACCCCATAGAGATGGCCAGAGGTCCTGATAACAGGCCCTCCAATTTGACACACTGAACTCTGTCTGAGAAGTAGTTGGTGAACCAGGCGAGGCAGCCATTTGAGAAGCCAAGGCTGTTGAGTCTGCCGATAAGAATGTGGTGATTGACAGAGTCATAAGCCTTGGCACAGTAATGTCTCTTATCGATGGCGGTTAAGATATCGTTTAGGACCTTGAGCGTGTCTGAGGTGCACCCATGACCAGCTCTGAAACCAGATTGTGTAGATTGTGTAGCGGAGAAGTACGTTGGGATTCGAAATGGTCGGTAATCTGTTTGTTAACTTGGCTTTCGAAGACCTTAGAAAGACAGGGCAGGATGGATATAGGTCTGTAGCAGTTTGGGTCTAGAGTGTCTCCCCCTTTGAAGAGGGGGATGACCGCGGCATCTTTCCAATCTTTGAGAATCTCAGACGATACGAAAGAGAGGTTGAACAGGCTAGTAATAAGGGTTGCAACAATTTCGGCAGATAATTTTAGAAAGAAAGGGTCCAGATTGTCTAGCCCAGCTGATTTGTAGGGGTCCAGATTTTGCAGTTCTTTCAGAACATCAGCTATCTGGATTTGGGTGAAGGAGAAATGGTGGGGGCTTTGGCGGGTTGCTGTGGGGGGTGCCGGGCAGTTGACCGGGGTAGGGGTAACCAGGTGGAAAGCATGGCCAGCCGTAGAGAAATGCTTATTGAAATGGTCAATTATAGTGGATTTATCGGTGGTGACAGTGTTTCCTAGCCTCAGAGCAGTGGACAGCTGGGAGGAGGTGCTCTTATTCTCCATGGACTTTACAGTGTCCCAGAACCTTTTTGTGTTTGTACTACAGGATGCACATTTCTGTTTGAAAAAGCTAGCCTTAGCTTTCCTAACTGCCTGTGTACATTGGTTCCTAACTTCCCTGAAAAGTTGCATATCACGGGGCTATTTGATGCTAATGCAGAATACCACAGGATGTTTTTGTGCTGGTCAAGGGCTATATCTATTCCTAGTTCTACATTTTTTGAATGGGGCTTGCTTATTTAAGATGGTGAGGAAGGCACTTTTAAAGAATAACCAGGCATCCTCTACTGACGGGATGAGGTCGATGTCATTCCAGGATACCCCGGCCAGGTCGATTAGAAAGGCCTGCTCGCAGAGGTGTTTTAGGGAGTGTTTGACAGTGGTAAGGGGTGGTCGTTTGGTCAAAGACCCATTACAGATGCAGGCAATGAGGCAGTGATCGCTGAGATCTTGATTGAAAATAGCAGAGGTGCATTTGGAGGGCGAGTTAGTTAGAATGATATATATTAGGCTGCCCGTGTTTACGGATTTGGGATTGTACCTGGTAGGTTCAAATCAAATGTATTTATATAGCCCTTCGTACATCAGCTGATATCTCAAAGTGCTGTACAGAAACCCAGCCTAAAACCCCAAACAGCAAGCAATGCAGGTGTAGAAGCATGGTGGCTAGGAAAAACTCCCTAGAAAGGCCAAAACCTAGGAAGAAACCTAGAGAGGAACCAGGCTATGTGGGGTGGCCAGTCCTATTCTGGCTGTGCCGGGTGGAGATTATAACAGAACATGGCCAAGATGTTTAAATGTTCATAAATGACCACCTCAGTGAATCAACCCACTCAGGTCACCTTCCCACTCCTGGGCCAGACTACGCTCAATCATATGATCCACTGAAGAGGTGATTCTTCAGTAAAGACTTAAAGGTTGAGACCGAGTTTGCGTCTCTGACATGGGTAGGCAGACCGTTCCATAAAAATGGAGCTCTATAGGAGAAAGCCCTGCCTCCAGCTGTTTGCTTAGAAATTCTAGGGACAATTAGGAGGCATGCGTCTTGTGACGTGTAGGTATGTACGGCAGGACCAAATCAGAGAGATAGGTAGGAGCAAGCCCATGTAATGCTTTGTAGGTTAGCAGTAAAACCTTGAAATCAGTCCTTGCTTTGACAGGAAGCCAGTCTAGAGAGGCTAGCACTGGCTAGCACTGGCTAGCATATGATCAATTTTTTTTTTTTGGTTCTAGTCAGGATTCTAGCAGCCGTATTTAGCACTAACTGAAGTTTATTTAGTGCTTTATCCGGGTAGGTTCATTGATAATTTGTGTGAGATTGAGGGCATCAAGCTTAGATTGTAGGATGGCCGGGGATTTAGGACTGGACACCACAGAGTTTTGGGGACAGGCAGTGTGAAGGATTCTGAAAGGCTTTTACAACCATCTGTTATTTATTCAACTAACTATGTTTAATTGAAACCCGATTTAAATTAATCACGTAACAATTAACTCATTAGGAATTTGGGGCACCACGGAAGAGTGTCACGACAAAGGTGGCTCCTCTCCCTGTTCTGGGCGGTGCTCGGCGGTCGTCGTTGCCACCGATCCTTTTTCCTTTTCATTTGGTTATGTCTGTCTTGTTTCACCTGTGTTCAATTTAGGGTAATTAGGGGGGGTATTTTATTTTGCCATACCCTCTGGGTTTTGTGTGTGATTGTTACGTTTGCTGTCATTTAGTTTTGGGTTGCGTTTTCTTGTGTTCTGTTGAACAGGTGGATTTTTCCTGGACGGTGTCTGGTTGTTTTGAGGCTACTGTTGTAGTCCTGTTTCCTGTTCTTTGGACTTGTTAATAAAACGCCCTTTTCGAAATGTGCGCTCTCCTGCGCCTGACTCCACACCCACTTCTCCTTGGGGAAATTATTGACAAAGAGGTTGTTTAAGAGCTAGGGGCCCATCCTTTAAACAGAGCACATGGTCCTAGGGCATTTAATTCAGGTAAGCACCAGATGTTGGCACATTGATCTAGTATCTTAGCAACTTGTTTTTCTTCATTAGCTTTGATAACATTGACTGTAACCTTTTGTTAGTTTCTTTGTCCATCACTCATTTGAAGACTTCCTCTCATCTCTTTACGGGACTAAGTCAAGTACGTCAAATTTACAGTTCATATATTTTAGCAGTTCTGGGTGGGAAATAGGTACGAGTCTCTTATTACATTTTTTGGGGAGTTTGGTCCTCCATTTTTCTGTGTTTACCCTCCGCCATGTTTGTTTTGACTGCGTTGTAAAAATAATAATGATATAAATTTTTTAACCCTCCTGTTGTGTTCGTTTCATGTTAATTAATTCTGTGTTCCCGGTCCAAAATGGCCGCCCCAATTTGGCTGATTATAAATCCATAATAATACATATATTATCACCTAATGTTGTGTTAGATCTTTTTATCAACTTAAGTTCTTCTGAACATGACACATTTTGAACTTCTATTTGCTATTTATGGCCTGTAGGCCTCGGACCTGAGCTCATTCAACTTGTTTTTGAGTAAAAAAAAGCATAATATATGGATTATTTTGACTGTAATTTATATTCAGATGAAACATATTGTGATATTTATCACAGACTACTTTATGTCAAAGTTTAACAAGGACTCTCTCCTCCTCACCAGTGTCATGATCAAAGATATGATCAAGAGCCTCTCATACAGTATATCGTTTGGTCATTGTGCTGCCACAGAATGAATTGTGAGCAAGACCTCAAATAAGCTTTATATACCAGAGCTGCTAGAAAAGTTCTATATATTATTGAAACAATGTTGCGATTGTTTGTGAGAATGCCAACAGGTGTGGTTCCGTGGGGGAAAGATTATATTGGGGAAAGGTTCTCTTGGGGGTTGCCATGGAAGCCAAGAAGGGGAGTGAGGTGTGTGTGTGTGTGTGTGTGTGTGTGTGTGTGTGTGTGTGTGTGTGTGTGTGTGTGTGTGTGTGTGTGTGTGTGTGTGTGTGTGTGTGTGTGTGTGTGTGTGTGCTCAAACAGACATGCATGTGGGGTCTGGGAGAGGAAGCGTGTCCATCTGCCTGAACTCAATTGTATACACTAATTGTAGTCTCACCCATTAATTTCTAATGACGGGTCATTTTTGACCGGGAACAACACAGGTGTACAAAAGTGAAATAAAACTCCCAAAATGTAATGAAAATCATCTAAATGTATTGTGTGTTCAGATGCCCTGTGTGGACAAAGTCATGGAACCTTATGACAATCAGATTAAATGAACTACATTTTACAGAGAGAGAACTTGTAAATCGGTCCAATTGGACCGGAACACAGCAGGAAGCTGTCATCCAGGAAAAAGGTGGCTATTTGAAGATTCTAAAATATAAAATATATTTAGCTTTGTTTAACACTTATTTTGGTTACTATGAGTCCATATGTGTTTTTCATAGTTGTGATGTACAATGTAGAAAATAGTAAGAATAAAGAAAAACCCATGAATAAGTAGGTGTTCTTTTGCCTGGTAGTGTGTGCTATAGCATTAAGATTTCCCTTCACTGGAACTAAGGGGCCCAAACCAAGAAAAACAGCCTCAGACCATTATTCCTCCTCCACCAAACTTTACAGTTGGCACTATGCATTCGGGCAGGTAGTGTTCTCCTGGCATCGCCAAATCCAGATTTAATCTGTCGGATTGCCAGATGGTGAAGCGTTATTCATCTGTCCAGAGTCCAATGGCCGCGAGCTTTACACCACTCCACCGAGTGTTGTAACCGAAGAGAGACTCATTTTACTCGCTGAGCACTTCAGAATTCTTCAGCACTCCCCTTCTGTGAGCTTGTGTGCCCTACCACTTTGCGGACAAGCTGTTATAGCTCCTAGACGTTGCCATTTCAGTTGACCGGGGAAGCTCTAGCAGGGCCCAAATTTATTGAAAAGGTGGCATCCTATGACGGTGCCATGTTGAAAGTCACTGAGCTCATCAGTACGGGTCATTCTACTGCTAATGTTTGTCTATGGAGACTGCATGGCTGTGTGCTTGATTTTTATACACCTGTCAGCAACGGGTGTTGCGGAAAATACCAAATCCACTCATTTTAAGGGGTGTCCACATACTTTTGTGTATATATATATATATACATATTTTATTATGAAGGCCCTAATTGCAAGTTGCTCTGCATGAGAGCCTCTGCTAAATGACTAACATGTACAATCTCACAGCGCCAATGCAGGGCCACGTTCAGTAGGCAGACGTTGCAGAAATGTTTCACGAATGAAATTGACAGGATTGCTAATTCCTACATGTCAGAGCGTGGTGTTCGCTGTGCTCGTATCTAAACCAGCACAGCGGTGTGTCCTGTTTAACGGACGTAATCTGCATCCAGACGGACACGCCCATTCCCCCAGGTTCCGTCTCTCTCCTCCCCACTGCACTGAGACGCGGACCGACGTCATCCGTCCTGATTTGTAGCAGTCTGGGAATCTGCTCATCGCAGCTAGTCTACTCTCTCTCTCAATTATAAACCAAACCGCAACAGGTTCAGAACGACGTCAGTGTTCTAGGTTGGGAATTAAGGAATAACGTCGTTAGAGGAGGGATTTGTCCTAAACTAGGAAGATGATGAAACGAGCAGCTCCTGAAGCTGCCGCTACCCTCCTTTGCATTGAACGGTAAGCGAAGTGCAGTATAATATAGACAGGGTTTAAAAGAAAACCCGGGTTAAGGATTTTTATAAACAATAGACATGTGCCTGTATGCCTATAACATTCCTTTGTATGTCGTATAGGCCTACATCCCGGTCAGTGTTTCTAAAATTCAATTTACACAGCTTATTATTTTGAAAAGACAAGCCTATACTATAGACTACTGAATGTCATCCTCTAGACTATAGTATAGACTACTGAATGTCAACCTCTAGACTACATTATAGACTACTGAATGTCAACCTCTAGACTATACTATAGACTACTGAATGTCAACCTCTAGACTATAGTATAGACTAATGAATGTCAACCTCTCTAGACTATAATATAGACTAATGAATGTCAACCTCTAGACTATAGTATAGACTAATGAATGTCAACCTCTAGACTATAGTATAGACTAATGAATGTCAACCTCTCTAGACTATAGTATAGACTAATGAATGTCAACCTCTCTAGACTATAGTATAGACTAATTCCTCCAACATCTAGTCTTCTGTCATTTGGCAGGTTATTCTCAGGCTGTGAAAAATCTGGTCTGCAATTCGACCCAGTAAAGCTCCACTGCCCCCATCTCTCCTCGACTTGTGCTGCATATATATATATATATATATAGTTAGACATTCCCAGGCGTTATTTATCATTTCACCATAACCACAGAACATCAGGACACCGCTATGTACCCTGAGGGTTATCCTCTACTGTCAACACAGAGAGAGAGAAGGACACCACTATGTCCCCTGAGGGTTATCCTCTACTTTCAAGACAGAGAGAGAGAAGGACACCAATATGTACCCTGAGGGTTATCCTCTACTTTCAAGACAGAGAGAGAGAAGGACACCACTATGTACCCTGAGGGTTATCCTCTACTGTCAACAGAGAGGGAGAAGGACACCACTATGTACCCTGAGGTTTATCCTCTACTGTCAACACAGAGAGAGAAGGACACCACTATGTCCCCTGAGGGTTATCCTCTACTGTCAACACAGAGAGATAGATAGAAGGACACCACTATGTCCCCTGAGGGTTAGCCTCTACTGTCAACACAGAGAGAGAGAATGGGGGGTAGATGGAAAAGAGAGTTCAGGCCTATAGCCTTCCTCCCTAGTTAAAATAGAACCTCAATACCGCTCTATTGGACATTCTCTGGTAAAACAGCCACTTAGTGTTGTGTACTGTACCTTTAGTATTAACGGTAGACCCCTGTGTAACTATAGACCACTGTGTAACTGTAGACCGCTGTGTAACTGTAGACCACTGTGTAACGGTAGACCTCTGTGTAACTGTAGACCGCTGTGTAACTGTAGACCGCTGTGTAACTGTAGACCGCTGTGTAACTGTAGACCGCTGTGTAACTCCAGTAGTAACGGTAGACCACTGTGTAACTGTAGACCTCTGTGTAACGGTAGACCACTGTGTAACTATAGACCGCTGTGTAACTCCAGTAGTAATGGTAGACCTCTGTGTAACTCCAGTAGTAACGGTAGACCTCTGTGTAACGGTAGACCACTGTGTAACGGTAGACCACTGTGTAACGGTAGACCACTGTGTAACTCCAGTAGTAACGGTAGACCGCTGTGTAACTATAGACCACTGTGTAACTGTAGACCGCTGTGTAACTGTAGACCGCTGTGTAACTGTAGACCGCTGTGTAACTGTAGACCGCTGTGTAACTATAGACCACTGTGTAACTATAGACCACTGTGTAACTGTAGACCACTGTGTAACGGTAGACCTCTGTGTAACTCCAGTAGTAACTATAGACCGCTGTGTAACTCCAGTAGTAACTATAGACCGCTGTGTAACTATAGACCGCTGTGTAACGGTAGGCCCCTGTGTAACGGTAGGCCCCTGTGTAACGGTAGACCACTGTGTAACTATAGACCACTGTGTAACGGTAGACCACTGTGTAACGGTAGACCACTGTGTAACTATAGACCTCAGTGTAACGATAGACCACTGTGTAACTCCAGTAGTAACGGTAGACCACTGTGTAACTGTAGACCTCTGTGTAACGGTAGACCACTGTGTAACGGTAGACCACTGTGTAACGGTAGACCACTGTGTAACGGTAGACCACTGTGTAACTCCAGTAGTAACGGTAGACCACTGTGTAACTGTAGACCTCTGTGTATTGGTAGACCACTGTGTAACTATAGACCACTGTGTAACGGTAGACCACTGTGTAACGGTAGACCACTGTGTAACTATAGACCTCAGTGTAACGGTAGACCACTGTGTAACTCCAGTAGTAACGGTAGACCACTGTGTAACTGTAGACCTCTGTGTAACGGTAGACCACTGTGTAACGGTAGACCACTGTGTAACGGTAGACCACTGTGTAACTATAGACCTCAGTGTAACGGTAGACCACTGTGTAACTCCAGTAGTAACGGTAGACCACTGTGTAACTGTAGACCTCTGTGTAACGGTAGACCACTGTGTAACTATAGACCGCTGTGTAACTCCAGTAGTAATGGTAGACCTCTGTGTAACTCCAGTAGTAACGGTAGACCTCTGTGTAACGGTAGACCACTGTGTAACTATAGACCACTGTGTAACTATAGACCACTGTGTAACTCCAGTAGTAACGGTAGACCGCTGTGTAACTATAGACCACTGTGTAACTCCAGTAGTAACGGTAGACCTCTGTGTAACGGTAGACCACTATGTAACTATAGACCACTGTGTAACTATAGACCGCTGTGTAACTCCAGTAGTAACTGTAGACCTCTGTGTAACGGTAGACCACTGTGTAACTATAGACCGCTGTGTAACTCCAGTAGTAATGGTAGACCTCTGTGTAACTCCAGTAGTAACGGTAGACCTCTGTGTAACGGTAGACCACTGTGTAACGGTAGACCACTGTGTAACGGTAGACCACAGTGTAACTCCAGTAGTAACGGTAGACCGCTGTGTAACTATAGACCACTGTGTAACTATAGACCACTGTGTAACTCCAGTAGTAACGGTAGACCTCTGTGTAACGGTAGACCACTATGTAACTATAGACCACTGTGTAACTATAGACCGCTGTGTAACTCCAGTAGTAACGGTAGACCACTGTGTAACGGTAGACCTCTGTGTAACTATAGACCACTGTGTAACTCCAGTAGTAACGGTAGACCACTGTGTAACGGTAGACCTCTGTGTAACGGTAGACCTCTGTGTAACTCCAGTAGTAACGGTAGACCACTGTGTAACGGTAGACCACTGTGTAACTATAGACCACTGTGTAACGGTACACCACTGTGTAACGGTAGAACTCTGCGTAACGGTAGACCGCTGCGTAACGGTAGACCGCTGCGTAACGATAGACCGCTGCGTAACGGTAGACCGCTGTGTAACGGTAGACAACTGTGTAACTCCAGTAGTAACGGTAGACCTCTGTGTAACGGTAGACCACTGTGTAACGGTAGACCTCTGTGTAACTCCAGTAGTAACGGTAGACCACTGTGTAACGGTAGACCACTGTGTAACTATAGACCACTGTGTAACGGTACACCACTGTGTAACGGTAGAACTCTGCGTAACGGTAGACCGCTGCGTAACGGTAGACCGCTGCGTAACGATAGACCGCTGCGTAACGGTAGACCGCTGTGTAACGGTAGACAACTGTGTAACTCCAGTAGTAACGGTAGACCTCTGTGTAACGGTAGACCTCTGTGTAACGGTAGACCACTGTGTAACGGTAGACCGCTGTGTAACTGTAGACCGCTGTGTAACTGTAGACCGCTGTGTAACGGTAGACCGCTGTGTAACGGTAGACCGCTGTGTAACTCCAGTAGTAACGGTAGACCACTGTGTAACGGTAGACCACTGTGTAACTGTAGACCACTGTGTAACTATAGACCACTGTGTAACTATAGACCACTGTGTAACTGTAGACCACTGTGTAACGGTAGACCTCTGTGTAACTGTAGACCACTGTGTAACGGTAGACCGCTGTGTAACGGTAGACCGCTGTGTAACGGTAGACCACTGTGTAACTCCAGTAGTAATGGTAGACCACTGTGTAACTATAGACCTCAGTGTAACGGTAGACCACTGTGTAACTATAGACCACTGTGTAACTCCAGTAGTAACGGTAGACCTCTGTGTAACGGTAGACAACTGTGTAACGGTAGACCACTGTGTAACTATAGACCGCTGTGTAACGGTAGACCACTGTGTAACTATAGATCACTGTGTAACTCCAGTAGTAACGGTAGACCTCTGTGTAACGGTAGACCACTGTGTAACGGTAGACCGCTGTGTAACGATAGACCACTGTGTAATGGGAGACCACTGTGTAACTATAGACCACTGTGTAACTCCAGTAGTAACGGTAGACCTCTGTGTAACGGTAGACCTCTGTGTATCTCCAGTAGTAACGGTAGACCACTGTGTAACGGTAGACCTCTGTGTAACGGTAGACCTCTGTGTAACTCCAGTAGTAACGGTAGACCACTGTGTAACTATAGACCTCAGTGTAACGGTAGACCACTGTGTAACTATAGATCACTGTGTAACTCCAGTAGTAACAGTATACCTCTGTGTAACGGGGAGACCTCTGTGTAACGGTAGACCACTGTTTAATGGTAGGCCACTGTGTAACGGTAGACCTCTGTGTAACGGTAGACCTCTGTGTAACGGTAGAACACTGTGTAACGGTAGGCCCCTGTGTAACGGTAGACCTCTGTGTAACTCCAGTAGTAACGGTAGACCACTGTGTAACGGGGAGACCTCTGTGTAACGGTAGACCACTGTGTAACAGTAGACCTCTGTGTAACGGGGAGACCACTGTGTAACGGGGAGACCTCTGTGTAACGGTAGACCACTGTGTAACTCCAGTAGTAACGGTAGACCACTGTGTAATGGTAGACCACTGTGTAACGGTAGACCTCTGTGTAACGGTAGACCTCTGTGTAACGGTAGACCACTGTGTAACAGTAGACCTCTGTGTAACGGGGAGACCTCTGTGTAACGGTAGACCTCTGTGTAACTCCAGTATTAACGGTAGACCACTGTGTAACTATAGACCACTGTGTAACGGTAGACCACTGTGTAACTATAGACCACTGTGTAACGGTAGACCACTGTGTAACTCCACTAGTAACGGTAGACCACTGTGTAACTCCAGTAGTAACGGTAGACCACTGTGTAACGGTAGACCCCTGTGTAACTATAGACCACTGTGTAACTCCACTAGTAATGGTAGACCTCTGTGTAACGGTAGACCTCTGTGTAACAGTAGACCTCTGTGTAACGGGGAGACCTCTGTGTAACGGTAGACCTCTGTGTAACTCCACTAGTAACGGTAGACCTCTGTGTAACGGTAGACCTCTGTGTAACTATAGACCACTGTGTAACGGTAGACCTCTGTGTAACTCCAGTAGTAACGGTAGACCTCTGTGTAACGGTAGACCTCTGTGTAACGGTAGACCTCTGTGTAACGGTAGACCTCTGTGTAACGGGGAGACCTCTGTGTAACGGTAGACCTCTGTGTAACTACAGTAGTAACGGTAGACCACTGTGTAACGGTAGACCACTGTGTAACTCCAGTAGTAACGGTAGACCACTGTGTAACGGTAGACCTCTGTGTAACTCCAGTAGTAACTGTAGACCACTGTGTAACGGTAGACCACTGTGTAACGGTAGACCTCTGTGTAACGGGGAGACCTCTGTGTAACGGTAGACCACTGTGTAACTATAGACCACTGTGTAACGGTAGACCTCTGTGTAACTCCAGTAGTAACGGTAGACCACTGTGTAACGGTAGACCACTGTGTAACGGTAGACCTCTGTGTAACTCCAGTAGTAACGGTAGACCACTCAGTCATGTGATCTATCTGTGTCCCACTCAGTCATGTGATCTATCTGTGTCCCACTCAGTCATGTGATCTATCTGTGTTCCACTCAGTCATGTGATCTATCTGTGTCCCACTCAGTCATGTGACCTATCTGTGTCCCACTCAGTCATGTGATCTATCTGAACTATCATGTTAATGTGTGAAAACATGGTATATCTATAAGACATCTCAGGGCTCGGTGCTCCCAGCTCGGGGCTCAGGACACCCGGCTCAGGGCTCAGGGCTCCTGGCTCAGGGCTCCCGGCTCAGGGCTCCCGGCTCAGGGCTCAGGGCTCCCGGCTCAGGGCTCCAGAGAGAAAGGTAATGTAGGTAACCAATTCCACAGTTGACCCAGAAAAGTGATCGGAGAGAGAAGAAGTGCAGGATACCTATTCCCATCTGTGCTGTAAAGCAGAAGGAGGAAGGTGTGTGTGTGTGTGAGAGAGATTGCATGTGTGTGTGTGTGCCTATTCAGCTGTTCATCGCATACACAGAGACCTCTTTCTACTCTGGCTCTGTGGTGTTTCCTGGGCTGTGTCTCTAAAGGCATCAGCATGCTTCAGTTCCACTGATGCCTAGCTGAACTCAGCTAGCCTAGCACACCCAACGAGTGTGCTCACATACTCCCTTAAAAGACCTAAGCTTGAAAAACAAGAGATTTTATTTTTGCCATTTTACATACAGTGCATCCGGAAAGTATTCAGACCCCTTATTCTACAGCTTTATTCTAAACATGACTGTTTTTTCCATCAATCTACACACATTACCCCATAATGACATCACAATGCCCGATAATGACATCACAATGCCCGATAATGACATCACAATACCCCATAATGGCATCACAATACCCCATAATGATATCACAATGCTCCATAATGACATGACAATACTCCATAATGACATGACAATACTCCATAATGACATGACAATACCCCATAATGACTCAATAGCCCATAATGACATCTCAATACCCCATAATGACATCACAATACTCCATAATGACTCAATACCCCATAATGACTCAATACCCCTTAATGACAGTGACTCAATACCCCATAATGACACGACAATACCCCATAATGACTCAATACCCCATAATGACATAAAGACACAATACCCCATAAAGACACAATACCCCATAATGACTCAATACCCCATAATGACTCAATACCCCATAATGACGCAATACCCCATAATGACTCAATACAACATAATGACTCAATACCCCATAATGACTCAATACCCCATAATGACCAAGCAAAAAACTGTTTTTTAGACATTTTTGCACATTTTTTATAAAAAATGTAAAAACTCAAATAATATTTACCTAAGTATTCAGACCCTTTACTTTGTTGAAGCACCTTTGTCAGCGATTACAGCCTCGGGTCTTCTTGGGTTTGACGCTACAAGCTTGGCACACCTGTATTTGGGGAGTTTCTACCATTAAACTCTGCAGATCCTCTCAAGCCCTGTCAGGTTGGATGGGGGGCTTTTCTGCACAGCTAATTTCAGGTCTCTCCAGAGGTGTTCGATCGGATTCAAGTCTGGGCTCTGGCTGGGCTGCTCAAGGACATTCAGAGACTTGTCCCGAAGCCAATCCTGCGTTGTCTTGGCTGTGTGCTTAAGGTTGTTGAGCTGTTGGAAGTTGAACCTACGCCCCAATCAGAGAACCTGCTCCAGAGCGCTCAGGACTTTCATCAAGGATCTCTCTATACTTTGCTCTGTTCATCTTTCCCTCGATCCTGACTAGTCTCCCAGTCCCTGCCGCTGAAAAACATCTCCACAGCATGATGCTGCCAACACCATGCTTCACTGTAGGGATGGTGCCAGGTTTCCTCCAGATGTGACGCTTGGCATTCAGGCCAAAGAGTTGAGTTCATCAGACCAGAGAATCCTGTTTCTCATGGTCTGAGTCCTTGCGGGCTGTCATGTATATTACTGAGGAGTGTCTTCCGTCTGGCCACTCTACCATAAAGACCTGGTAGGTGGAGTGCTGCATAGATGGTTGTCCTTCTGTTAGGTTCTCCTATCTCTACAGAAGAACTCTGGAGCTCTGTTAGAGTGACCATCGGGTTCTTGATCACCTCCCTGACCAAGGCCCTTCTCCCCCGATTTCTGAGTTTGGCCAGGTGGCCAATCATTTCCTTATTCATTTCTAGCCAGATGTAAAACATTCCTGTTTTGACTAATTTCATATAGTGGGTTAGGTCTGCTCTATACCAAATTAGCATACCCCCTGAGTCGCTTCCCTGTTTCCACACCACACAACTACCACACCTGTTAGTTTGGTGGATGGGACTACCAGCTCTCTGTAACCTAGAGGGCAACCAGTGGGTCCATCTCCTCTATACCAGGTTTCTTGTAGGATGAAATGTCTGTATTTCTGATTTCTTTGAAGTCCATGTTCCTGCTCTTTTGGCCAAAGGCAGATGACCTCAGGCCTTGTATATTCCAGGATGAGATAGTGAAGGCTTTGTGTTCCATAAAGGCAGATGACCTCTGACCTTGTATATTCCAGGATGCGAGAGTACGTTATTTTTGTGTTCCATAGTGTCTAGTGTTTTCGTGTGGTTTAGTCTTGGACCATTTCAGTAGATGTGAGCAGAGCATGTTGAGCATCTGATACATACCTCTTAGGTTGCAAGATGGTGCTTGGACGGGTGTATTAGTGGGGGTTGGGACTGTCTCAGGATGAGGCTTGGACGGGTGTATTAGTGGGGGTTTGGGACTGTCTCAGGATGGAGCTTGGACGGGTGTATTAGTTGGGGTTGGGACTGTCTCAGGATGGGGCTTGGACGGGTGTATTAGTGGGGGTTGGGACTGTCTCAGGATGGGGCTTGGACGGTTGTAATAGTGGGGGTTGGGACTGTTGCTCTGCTCACAGCCTGGGCATATGTGCGGGCTTCATTTTCAAATCAAATTGTATTTTTCACATGCGCCTAATACAACAGTTGTAGACCTTACTGTAAAATGCCTCTCTCTCTCTCTGTCTGTCTGTCCCTCTCTCTGTCTGTGTGTGTCTCTCTCGCTGGCTAATTCCAGACACAAATGAGAGAACAGCTCACTCCTACCATTTTACTCACCCTAGCAGAGATGTTTAGGCTGTTTTTATGTTATCCAGAATAGAGGTCAAATGATTATGTTTTTTCAACGCCGATACCGATTTATTGGCGGACCAAAAAAGCCGATATCGATTAAACGGCCGTTTTTATTTTTTAAATATTTTTTTAATTTTATTTTTATTTTTTAAATATGTTTTTATTTGTATTAATGACAATTAGTGTAACAGTATAGCTTCCGTCCCTCTCCTCGTTCCTCCCTGGTCTCGAACCAGCAACACAACGACAACAGCCACCATCGAAGCAGCGTTACCCATGCAGAGCAAGGGGAACAACCACTCCAAGTCTCAGAGCGAGTGACGTTTGAAAAGCTGTTAGCGCGCGCTAACTAGCTAGCCATTTCACTTCGGTTACACCAGCCTCATCTCGGGAGTTGATAGACTTGAAGTCATAAACAGCGCAATGCTTGACGCACAATGAAGAGCTGCTGGCAAAACGCACGGAAGTGCTGTTTGAATGAATGTTTATGCGCCTGCTTCTGCCTACCATCGCTCAGTCAGATACTTAGATACTTGTATGCTCAGTCAGATTATATGCAACGCAGGACACGCTAGATAAACTAGTAATATCATCAACCATGTGTAGTTAACAAGTGATTATGATTGATTTTTACAAGATAAGTTGCTAGCTAGCATTTATCTTAACTTGGCTTACTGCATTCGCGTAACAGGCAGTCTCCTTGTGGAGTGCAACGAGAGAGAGGCAGGTCGTTATTGCATTGGACTAGTTAACTGTAAGGTTGCAAGATTGGATCCCCCGAGCTGACAAGTCGAAAATCTGTTGTTCTGCCCCTGAAGGAGGCAGTTAACCCACCGTTCCCAGGCCGTCATTGTAAATAAGAATGTGTTCTTAACTGACTTGCCTAGTTAAATAAATAAACAATTATATTTTGAGTGCCAAATAGCAGTGTAGTTTATTCTGTGTTTCTGTTTAATTTTCCCAATTTGTCAAATAGGAGGTTTTCATTTATGTAACAATCCTCTCCTCCTTCTTCTCTCTCTTCTCTCCAGATGTCTGTGAGTTAGCCAGCTGAATAGCCAGCTGAATAGCCAGCTGAATAGAGGTTCTCCCTGTAGCCGTTGGTGCTCCCGCTATGAACGGTAAGAACAATACTTTGTGTGTCTGTGTGCTTTCCAGTGCTGTTTCGCTAAGATTATGTGACCAAGATTGATGAATGGAGGGAGAATAAATGAGATGGAGGGAGAGAGAGAGAGAGATGAAGAAATGGACCAGAGCGAGGTGATGCTGTTTTTCTACCTATTAGCAAAAACAGAACAGTCAATACAGAGTGCTCTGTTGAGTCAGCTCTTTCTGTCTTGGCTCGCTCGCTCTCTTTCTTCATTCAGCTCTCTCTCTTCATTCAGCTCTCTCTCTCTTCATTCAGCTCTCTCTCTCTTCATTCAGCTCTCTCTCTCTCTCTTCATTCAGCTCTCTCTCTCTTCATTGATCTCTCTCTCTCTTCATTGATCTCTCTCTCTCTTCATTAATCTCTCTCTCTTCATTCATCTCTCTTCAGTCAGCTCTCTCTGTCTCATCAGTCAGCTCTCTCTCTGTCTCTCTCTCTCTCTCTCTCTCTCTCTCTCTCTCTTTAGTCAGCTCTCTCTCTGCCTCTCTTTCTCTCTCTTCAGTCAGCTCTCTCTCTGTCTCTCTCTCTCTCTCTCTCTTCAGTCAGCTCTCTCTCTGTCTCTCTCTCTCTCTCTCTCTCCAGTCAGCTCTCTCTCTCTCTCTCTCTCTCTCTCTCTCTCTCTCTCTCTCTCTCTCTCTCTCTCTCTCTCTCTCTCTCTCTCTCTTCAGTCAGCTCTCTCTCTCTCTTAATTCAGCGCTCTCTCTCTTCATTCAGCGCTCTCTCTCTCTCTCTCTCTTCAGTCAGCTCTCTCTCTCTCTTAATTCAGCGCTCTCTCTTCATTCAGTGCTCTCTCTCTTCATTCAGCTCTCTCTCTCTTCAGTCAGCCCTCTCTCTCTCTCTCTCTCTTCAGTCAGCTCTCTCTCTCTCTTCAGTCAGCCCTCTCTCTCTCTCTCTCTTCAGTCAGCCCTCTCTCTCTCTCTCTCTAGTCAGCTCTTTCTCTCTCTCTCTCTTCAGTCAGCCCTCTCTCTCTCTCTCTTCAGTCAGCTCTCTCTCTCTCTCTCTTCAGTCAGCCCTCTCTCTCTCTCTCTTCAGTCAGCCCTCTCTCTCTCTCTCCTCAGTCAGCCCTCTCTCTCTCTCTCTTCAGTCAGCCCTCTCTCTCTCTCTCTTCAGTCAGCCCTCTCTCTCTCTCTCTTCAGTCAGCCCTCTCTCTCTCTCTCTTCAGTCAGCCCTCTCTCTCTCTCTCTTCAGTCAGCCCTCTCTCTCTCTCTCTTCAGTCAGCCCTCTCTCTCTCTCTCTTCAGTCAGCCCTCTCTCTCTCTCTCCAGTCAGCCCTCTCTCTCTCTCTCTTCAGTCAGCCCTCTCTCTCTCTCTCTTCAGTCAGCCCTCTCTCTCTCTCTCTTCAGTCAGCCCTCTCTCTCTCTCTCTTCAGTCAGCCCTCTCTCTCTCTCTCTTCAGTCAGCCCTCTCTCTCTCTCTCTTCAGTCAGCCCTCTCTCTCTCTCTTCAGTCAGCTGTCTCTCTCTCTCTTCAGTCAGCTCTCTCTCTCTCTCTCTCCAGTCAGCTCTCTCTCGCTCTCTCTTCAGTCAGCTCTCTCTCTCTCTCTCTCTTCAGTCAGCTCTCTCTCTCTCTCTCTCTTCAGTCAGCTCTCTCTCTCTCTCTCTTCAGTCAGTTCTCTCTCTCTCTCTTCAGTCAGCTCTCTCTCTCTCTCTCTCTCTCTCTTCAGTCAGCTCTCTCTCTCTCTCTCTCTCTCTCTCTTCAGTCAGCTCTCTCTCTCTCTCTCTCTCTCGCTCTCTCTCTCTTCAGTCAGCTCTCTCGCTCTCTCTCTCTTCAGTCAGCCCTCTCTCTCTCTTCAGTCAGCTCTCTCTCTCGCTCTCTTCAGTCAGCTCTTTCTCTCTCTCTCTCTTCAGTCAGCCCTCTCTCTCTCTCTCTTCAGTCAGCTCTCTCTCTCTCTCTCTTCAGTCAGCCCTCTCTCTCTCTCTCTTCAGTCAGCCCTCTCTCTCTCTCTCCTCAGTCAGCCCTCTCTCTCTCTCTCTTCAGTCAGCCCTCTCTCTCTCTCTCTTCAGTCAGCCCTCTCTCTCTCTCTCTTCAGTCAGCCCTCTCTCTCTCTCTCTTCAGTCACCCCTCTCTCTCTCTCTCTTCAGTCAGCCCTCTCTCTCTCTCTCTTCAGTCAGCCCTCTCTCTCTCTTCAGTCAGCCCTCTCTCTCTCTCTCTCTTCAGTCAGCTGTCTCTCTCTCTTCAGTCAGCCCTCTCTCTCTCTCTCTTCAGTCAACCCTCTCTCTCTCTCTCTTCAGTCAGCCCTCTCTCTCTCTCTCTTCAGTCAGCCCTCTCTCTCTCTCTTCAGTCAGCCCTCTCTCTCTCTCTTCAGTCAGCCCTCTCTCTCTCTCTCTTCAGTCAGCCCTCTCTCTCTCTCTCTTCAGTCAGCTGTCTCTCTCTCTCTTCAGTCAGCTCTCTCTCTCTCTCTCTCTCCAGTCAGCTCTCTCTCGCTCTCTCTTCAGTCAGCTCTCTCTCTCTCTCTCTCTCTTCAGTCAGCTCTCTCTCTCTCTCTCTCTTCAGTCAGCTCTCTCTCTCTCTCTCTTCAGTCAGTTCTCTCTCTCTCTCTTCAGTCAGCTCTCTCTCTCTCTCTCTCTCTTCAGTCAGCTCTCTCTCTCTCTCTCTCTCTCTCTCTCTCTCTCTCTCTCTCTTCAGTCAGCTCTCTCTCTCTCTCTCTCTCGCTCTCTCTCTCTTCAGTCAGCTCTCTCGCTCTCTCTCTCTTCAGTCAGCTCTCTCTCTCTTCAGTCAGCTCTCTCTCTCTTCAGTCAGCTCTCTCTCTTTTCAGTCAGCTCGCTCTCTCTCTCGCTCTTCAGTCAGCTCTCTCTCTCTCTCTCTCTCTCTCTCTCTCTTCACTCAGCTCTCTCTGTCTCTTCAGTCAGCTCTCTCTCTCTCAATTCAGCTCTCTCCCTTCATTCAGCTCGCTCTCTCTTCAGTCAGCTCTCTCTCTCTTCAGTCAGCTCTCTCTCTTTTCAGTCAGCTCTCTCTCTTCAGTCAGCTCGCTCTCTCTCTCGCTCTTCAGTCAGCTCTCTCTCTCTCGCTCTCTCTCTCTTCACTCAGCTCTCTCTCTCTTCAGTCAGCTCTCTCTCTCTCAATTCAGCTCTCTCCCTTCATTCAGCTCGCTCTCTCTTCAGTCAGCTCTCTCTCTCTTTAGTCAGCTCTCTCTCTCTTCAGTCAGCTCTCTCTCTTTTCAGTCAGCTCTCTTTCTTCAGTCAGCTCGCTCTCTCTCTCGCTCTTCAGTCAGCTCTCTCTCTCTCTCTCTCTCTTCACTCAGCTCTCTCTCTCTCTTCACTCAGCTCTCTCTCTCTCTTCAGTCAGCTCTCTCTCTCTCTTCAGTCAGCTCTCTCAAATTCAAATTCAAATTCAAGCTGCTTTATTGGCATGAAAAACATTGTGTCAATATTGCCAAAGCAACAATGTATACAATATACATTGTAACAAAATGATAAATGATAGCAAATAATAATATAAAATGGTAGTAAATAATATTACAAAATTAAATACAAAAATAAATACAATAAAATGGTAACAGTCAATAGTAGAAATGTAATAAATATAAAATCAAATTATGGAAAATGAAACTATAACTAACTTATAACTAAATAACGGTCATCTTCTTCTTTATATCAGTACTACAACTACAATCATCATTACTACGACTACTACTACCATCACTAAACTGTTATCACTACCATTACCACCCATATTTGGAATGATAAACATTAATAATTATAGTAATAATAGTAATAATAAGTAAGTTACTGTTTACTATGCAGATGTTATTATTCAGTGTCCCTCAGGCTATGGCAGGAAAATACATATTTGGCTGCAAGAGGAGCCATTGCTCCTTCGCCCATGAGTATTCTTAGTTTTTCCTCTGGGTTCAATTTGTAAAAATGTGGAATATATGTAGTCATTTCTGTGAATAATGAATCTCTTTGTGAGGAATATTTATCACAGTAAAGGAGAAAGTGCATCTCTGTCTCTACCTCCCCTGTCATGCAGTGACCACATACACGCTCCTCTTTGGGTAGCCATGTCTTTTTATGTCTGCCGGTTTCTATTGCCAATCGGTGGTCACTCAGCCTGTACTTGGTAAGGATCTGTCTCTGCTTCGTATCTCTGACAGAGTAGAGATAATCAGCCAATTCATATTATCTGTTTAGGGTCAGATAGCAATTTAGTCAGCTTTGGGATTTTGTTTAGTTTTTCCAGTATTGTAAATATGATTCCTTTGATTGGTTCATGATTTTGCTTATTGGAATTCTTTCTTTTGAAGCAGTGCTGGTGTCAGCTTGGTTGGTGAGGTCCAACACCATCTGACTGAGAGGGATCGTTTCTGGGCTCAGCTCTTGGGCTTGAAGTGCTTTAAATTGCAGACTCGAATTTGGACTTGAATTTAGATGTAGCCAAAATGTTAATGATCTTTTCTGTATTTTCATTATTACTGGAAAACGGCCCAATTCTGCCCTACATGCATTAGTTGGTGTATTTCTCTGGAATTTTCCGACAGAATTCTGCATGTAGGGCTTCAATTGGATGTTTGTCCCACATTTTAAAATCCAGTTTATTGAGTGGCCCCCAAACCTCACTTCCATAGGGTGCTATTGGTAGGATTACACTGTCAAATATTTTAGTCCAAATTCTAATTGGGATGTTGATTTTGAATAATTTCATTTTTATTGCATACATTGCTCTGCAGGCTTTTTCTTTGAGTGCATTCACTGCCATATTAAAGTTTCCCGATGCAGATATGGTCAGACCAAGGTAGGTGTCATTTTTTGTGTGTTCAATTAAGGTGTTGTTTAGGGAAAAATTTACATTTCTGTTTCTGACACCTGGGTTTTTTTTGGAAAATCATGATTTTAGTTTTTTGGAAATTTACTGCCAGGGCCCAATTATGGCAATATTGCTCCAGAATATTCATGTTTTGTTGAAGACCTTCTTTGGTTGGTGATAGAAGTACCAAGTCATCAGCATATAGCAGGTATTTCACCTCTGTGTCAAATAGTGTGAGTCCTGGGGCTGGAGATTGGTCCAACATGTCTGCTAATTCATTGATATAAATGTTGAAAAGATTTGGACTCAAACTGCAGCCTTGTCTCACACCTCGACATTGTGAAAAAAATTATGTTCTTTGGTTTTTGATTTTTATTGCACACTTGTTTTCTGTGTACATACATTTTATTAAGTCATATACCTTACCACCAAGCCCACTTTGTAGAATTTTGTAGAATAGCCCTTCGTGCCAAATCGAATCAAATGCTTTTTTAAAGTCAATAAAGCAAGCAAAGATTTTGCCCTCTTTTTTTTGGTGGACGTGTTTATTAATTAGTGTGTGTAAGGTGTGTATATGGTCAGTAGTGTGATGGTGTTTATTAATTAGTGTGTGTAAGGTGTGTATATGGTCAGTAGTGTGATGGTGTTTATTAATTAGTGTGTGTAAGGTGTATATATGGTCAGTAGTGTGATGGTGTTTATTAATTAGTGTGTGTAAGGTGTATATATGGTCAGTAGTGTGATGGTGTTTATTAATTAGTGTGTGTAAGATGTATATATGGTCAGTAGTGTGATGGTGTTTATTAATTAGTGTGTGTAAGGTGTATATATGGTCAGTAGTGTGATGGTGTTTATTAATTAGTGTGTGTAAGGTGTATATATGGTCAGTAGTGTGATGGTGTTTATTAATTAGTGTGTGTAAGGTGTATATATGGTCAGTAGTGTGATGGTGTTTATTAATTAGTGTGTGTAAGGTGTATATATGGTCAGTAGTGTGATGGTGTTTATTAATTAGTGTGTGTAAGGTGTATATATGGTCAGTAGTGTGATGGTGTTTATTAATTAGTGTGTGTAAGGTGTATATATGGTCAGTAGTGTGATGGTGTTTATTAATTAGTGTGTGTAAGGTGTATATATGGTCAGTAGTGTGATGGTGTTTATTAATTAGTGTGTGTAAGGTGTATATATGGTCAGTAGTGTGATGGTGTTTATTAATTAGTGTGTGTAAGGTGTATATATGGTCAGTAGTGTGATGGTGTTTATTAATTAGTGTGTGTAAGGTGTATATATGGTCAGTAGTGTGATGGTGTTTATTAATTAGTGTGTGTAAGGTGTATATATGGTCAGTAGTGTGATGGTGTTTATTAATTAGTGTGTGTAAGGTGTATATATGGTCAGTAGTGTGATGGTGTTTATTAATTAGTGTGTGTAAGGTGTATATATGGTCAGTAGTGCGATGGTGTTTATTAATTAGTGTGTGTAAGGTGTATATATGGTCAGTAGTGTGATGGTGTTTATTAATTAGTGTGTGTAAGGTGTATATATGGTCAGTAGTGTGATGGTGTTTATTAATTAGTGTGTGTAAGGTGTATATATGGTCAGTAGTGTGATGGTGTTTATTAATTAGTGTGTGTAAGGTGTATATATGGTCAGTAGTGTGATGGTGTTTATTAATTAGTGTGTGTGAGGTGTATATATGGCCAGTAGTGTGATGGTGTTTATTAATTAGTGTGTGTAAGGTGTATATATGGTCAGTAGTGTGATGGTGTTTATTAATTAGTGTGTGTAAGGTGTATATATGGTCAGTAGTGTGATGGTGTTTATTAATTAGTGTGTGTAAGGTGTATATATGGTCAGTAGTGTGATGGTGTTTATTAATTAGTGTGTGTAAGGTGTATATATGGTCAGTAGTGTGATGGTGTTTATTAATTAGTGTGTGTAAGGTGTATATATGGTCAGTAGTGTGATGGTGTTTATTAATTAGTGTGTGTAAGGTGTATATATGGTCAGTAGTGTGATGGTGTTTATTAATTAGTGTGTGTAAGGTGTATATATGGTCAGTAGTGCGATGGTGTTTATTAATTAGTGTGTGTAAGGTGTATATATGGTCAGTAGTGTGATGGTGTTTATTAATTAGTGTGTGTAAGGTGTATATATGGTCAGTAGTGTGATGGTGTTTATTAATTAGTGTGTGTAAGGTGTATATATGGTCAGTAGTGTGATGGTGTTTATTAATTAGTGTGTGTAAGGTGTATATATGGTCAGTAGTGTGATGGTGTTTATTAATTAGTGTGTGTGAGGTGTATATATGGCCAGTAGTGTGATGGTGTTTATTAATTAGTGTGTGTGAGGTGTATATATGGCCAGTAGTGTGATGGTGTTTATTAATTAGTGTGTGTAAGGTGTATATATGGTCAGTAGTGTGATGGTGTTTATTAATTAGTGTGTGTAAGGTGTATATATGGTCAGTAGTGTGATGGTGTTTATTAATTAGTGTGTGTGAGGTGTATATATGGCCAGTAGTGTGATGGTGTTTATTAATTAGTGTGTGTAAGGTGTATATATGGTCAGTAGTGTGATGGTGTTTATTAATTAGTGTGTGTAAGGTGTATATATGGTCAGTAGTGTGATGGTGTTTATTAATTAGTGTGTGTAAGGTGTATATATGGTCAGTAGTGCGATGGTTAGGGAGAAAGCCAATTGGACATTTACTTATTACATTTTTTTCTTGAAGAAAGGTTTGAATTCTTGAATTCAAAATGCTACAGAAAATCTTTCCCAAGTTACTGTTGACGCAAATTCCCCTGTAATTATTGGGGTCTGATTTGTCTCCACTTTTGTGGATAGGGGAGATGAGCCCCTGGTTCCAGACATCAGGGAAGCAGCCAGAAGTTAAAACCATGTTGAACAATTTAAGCACAGCATTTTGCAACTCAGGTGTGCTGTTTTTCAGCATTTCATTTCTGATGTTGTCTACACCACAAGCCTTTTTTGAGTTAATAGATTTTAGCTTTTCATTTAGTTCTTGTTGGGTTATTGGGTAATCTAATGGATTTTGGTTGTTTTTAATGACTGATTCAAGGATGTTCAATTTTTCTTTAATTTCTAATTGGTTCTGTTGTAAGTCTTTTTGTGGGATGTTTTTGTATAGATTATCAAAGTAAGTCTCTCTCTCTCTCTCTCTCTTCAGTCAGCTCTCTCTGTGTCTCAATTCAATTTGCTTTATTGGCATGATGTAACAATGTACATATTGCCAAAGCTTATCTTGGAGATTTACAATATTAACATAATTAAATTAATAATAATTAAAATTGTCAATTAAAAATGACACTCTAAGTGTTTTATCTGCTGTGGTGCAGCCCTTTCCCCTATAGGTTTTCCTGTTGTGCAGTGGTGAAGTGGTTGCACAGCCTTTCCTCTACAGGGAGCCAGGTTTTCCTGTTGTGAAGTGGTTGCACAGCCTTTCCTCTACAGGGAGCCAGGTTTTCCTGTTGTGCAGTGGTGTAGTGGTTGCACAGCCTTTCCTCTACAGGGAGCCAGGTTTTCCTGTTGTGTAGTGGTTGCACAGCCTTTCCTCTACAGGGAGCCAGGTTTTCCTGTTGTGCAGTGGTGAAGTGGTTGCACAGCCTTTCCTCTACAGGGAGCCAGGTTTTCCTGTTGTGAAGTGGTTGCACAGCCTTTCCTCTACAGGGAGCTAGGTTTTCCTGTTGTGCAGTGGTGAAGTGGTTGCACAGCCTTTCCTCTACAGGGAGCCATGTTTTCCTGTTGTGAAGTGGTTGCACAGCCTTTCCTCTACAGGGAGCCAGGTTTTCCTGTTGTGCAGTGGTGAAGTGGTTGCACAGCCATTCCTCTACAGGGAGCCAGGTTTTCCTGTTGTGCAGTGGTTGCACAGCCTTTCCTCTACAGGGAGCCAGGTTTTCCTGTTGTGAAGTGGTTGCACAGCCTTTCCTCTACAGGGAGCCAGGTTTTCCTGTTGTGTAGTGGTTGCACAGCCTTTCCTCTACAGGGAGCCAGGTTTTCCTGTTGTGCAGTGGTGAAGTGGTTGCACAGCCTTTCCTCTACAGGGAGCCAGGTTTTCCTGTTGTGAAGTGGTTGCACAGCCTTTCCTCTACAGGGAGCTAGGTTTTCCTGTTGTGCAGTGGTGAAGTGGTTGCACAGCCTTTCCTCTACAGGGAGCCATGTTTTCCTGTTGTGAAGTGGTTGCACAGCCTTTCCTCTACAGGGAGCCAGGTTTTCCTGTTGTGCAGTGGTGAAGTGGTTGCACAGCCATTCCTCTACAGGGAGCCAGGTTTTCCTGTTGTGCAGTGGTTGCACAGCCTTTCCTCTACAGGGAGCCAGGTTTTCCTGCTGTGAAGTGGTTGCACAGCCTTTCCTCTACAGGGAGCCAGGTTTTCCTGTTGTGCAGTGGTGTAGTGGTTGCACAGCCTTTCCTCTACAGTGAGCCATGTTTTCCTGTTGTGAAGTGGTTGCACAGCCTTTCCTCTACAGGGAGCCATGTTGTCCTGTTGTGCAGTGGTTGCACAGCCTTTCCTCTACAGGGAGCCAGGTTTTCCTGTTGTGAAGTGGTGTAGTGTTTGCACAGCCTTTCCTCTACAGGGAGCCAGGTTTTCCTGTTGTGCAGTGGTTGCACAGCCTTTCCTCTACAGGGAGCCAGGTTTTCCTGTTGTGAAGTGGTTGCACAGCCTTTCCTCTACAGGGAGCCAGGTTTTCCTGTTGTGAAGTGGTGTAGTGGTTGCACAGCCTTTCCTCTACAGGGAGCCAGGTTTTCCTGTGTCTACCCTTCTCAATGTTAAGGCTGTTCTCACTGAGCCTGTACGTTGTCAAGGTTTTTATAAGGTTTTGATCAGTAACCACGGTCAAATAGTTTGCCATTGTGTTCTGTCGATTTAGGGCCAGATAGCACTGCATTTTGCTTTGTGCTTGTTCTTGTGTTTCCCAAAAAGCAATTTAGTTTTGTTTTTGTAATTTGTTTTATTCTGATTGATTGGATGTTCTGGTCCTGAGGCTTCAGTGTGTTAGTAGAACAGGTTAGTGAACTCAGCCCCAGGACCAGCTGGATGAGGGGACTGAGGCTTCAGTGTGTTAGTAGAACAGGTTAGTGAACGCAGGACCAGCTGGATGAGGGGACTCTTTTCTTTGCTCAGCTCTTGGCATTGCAGGGCTTGGTAATTATATGAGAGGGGGTCACTGTATTTTAGATGTTTTCAAAACCTAATTGCTATTTTTTTGAGTTTTTATTATTAGTGGATATTGGCCTAATTCTGCCCTGCATGCATTGTTTGTAGTTTTCCTCTGGACATGTAGGAGAATCTTACAGAACTCTGCATGCAGGGTTTCAATGGGGTGTTTGTCCCATTTGATGATATCTTGTTTCGCAAGTGGACTCCACACCTCGCTGCCATAAGGTACAATTGATTCAATGACACATTCAATTAGTTTTAGACAAATTTGCATTTGAATTTGAATTGGGTTTTTTAATGGTGTAGAATGCCCTGTGTGCTTTCTCTCTCAGTTCATTCACTGCATCATTAAGTTGTCCAGTTGAGATTATTTTTGGACCTACCGGTCAAAAGTGTTAGAACACCTACTCATTAAAGGGTGTTCCAATATTTTGATTATTTTCTACATTTTAGAATAATAGTGAAGACATCAACACTATGAAATAAGTTTTAAAATATAAAATATATTTTATATTTGAGATTCTATAAATAGCCAACCGTTGCCTTGATGACAGCTTTGCACACTCTTGGCATTCTCTCAACCAGCTTAATGAGGTAGTCATCTGGAATGCATTTCAGTTAACAGGTGTGCTTTCCTAACCTCTCTAGGATAGGGGACGCTAAGCATCCCACTTGGCCAAAAGCCAGGGAAAATGCAGCGCGGCAAATTCAAATAAAATGATATAAAAATCTAACTTTCATTAAATCACACATGTAAGATACTAAATTAAAGCTACACTCGTTGTGAATCCAGCCAACATGTCAGATTTGAAAAAGGCTTTTCGGCAAAAGCATAAGAATCTATTATCTGATGATAGCACAACAGTAAACAAAGAGAGTAGCATATTTCAACCCTGCAGGTGCTACACAAAACTCAGAAATAAAATATAAAACATGCCTTACCTTTGACGAGCTTCTTTTGTTGGTACTCCAATATGTCCCATAAACATCACAAATGGTCCTTTTGTTCGATTAATTCCGTCCATATATATCCAAAATGTCCATTTATTTGACGTGTTTGATCCAGAAAAAAACAGCTTCCAATTTGCGCAACGTCACTACAAAATATCTCAAATGTTACCTGTAAACTTTGCCAAAAGATTTCAAATTACTTTTGTAATACAACTTTAGGTATTTTTAAACGTTAATAATCGATCAAATTGAAGACGGGTCTATCTGTGTTCAATACAGGAAGACAACAAACCAACGCTACTTTTCAAGTCTTGCGCAACTCTCAACAGTGTTACCCAGTTCCTAGATGGCCGTACTTCTTCATTGCACAAAGGAATAACCTCAACCAAATTCCAAAGACTGGTGACATCCAGTGGAAGCGGTAGGAACTGCAAAAAAGTGCCTAAGAAATAACGTTTCCCAATGAACAGACAGAGACCTCAAAAAAAAAATCTGAATGGTTAGTCCTCGGGGTTTTGCCTGCTACATAAGTTCTGTTATACTCACATACATGATTCAAACAGTTTTAGAAACTTCAGAGTGTTTTCTATCAAAATCTACTAATAATATGCATATCTTATATTCTTTGCATGAGTAGCAGGAAGTTGAAATTGGGCATGCTATTTATCCAAAAGTGAAAATGCTGCCCCCTATACCTTAAGAAGTTAAAACCTTTCTGGCGCAGGGGTCCCGCTAGCGACCCCCCTCAACAACATCCGGTGAAATTGCAGAGCGCCAAATTCAAAATATAGAAAACATAATATTAAACCTTCATGATAATACAGGTGTCATACATGATTCTTTAGCTTAGAATCTTGGCAATCAAACCGCATCGTCGGATTTCAGAAAGGCTTTACGGCGAAAGCACAGCGTTCGATTATCTGAGGTCAGTACCCACAACAGCATATTATCCAAACAAGCGTCACAAAATCCCAAATAGCAATAAAATAAGTCACTTACCTTTGAAGACCTTCCTCTGATCGCAATCACAAGAGTCCCAGGAACACAATGAACGGTCGTTTTGTTAGATAAATTACTTCTTTATATCCCAAATAGTCAGTTTAGTAGGCGTCATTGAGTTCAGTAATCCACCCGTTCAGAATGCATAGGACTTCCAGAAGTTACCTGTAAAGTTTGTCCAAACAAATCAAACAACGTTTCTAATTTATTATTCTAATATCTAAATAATCGATAATATTTGATATGGAGCAAACTATTCTCAATAGGAAAGGAAAAGAACGCAGCGTGAGCCCTCGGTCACACGCGCAGTGGGACTTCTGAGGATAAACAACTCTTCCTCGTTAGTTTTTCAGAATACAAGCCTGAAACCATGTATAAAGACTGTTGACATCTAGCGGAAGCCATAGGAACTGCAATTTGGGAGGCGGAAGTCTTTGGTTTCAATAGCTTAAGCTTGGAATTGGCTGGCAGGTCAACAGAAAACAAAATGTGTCCTCAGGTTTTCACCTGCCAAATCAGTTCTGTTATACTCACATAATTTTAACAGTTTTAGAAACTTTAGAGTGTTTTCTATCCAATACTGCAATGCATATTCATATCCTAGCTTCTGGGCCTGAGTAACAGGTAGTTTACTTTGGACACCTCAGTCATCCAAAATGTTGAATATTGCCCCCTATCCCTAACAAGTTTTAAGTTAATTTGTGGAATTTATTTTCTTCTTAATGCGTTTGACACTAAGTTGTGTTGTGACAAGGTAGGGGTGGTATACAGAAGACAGCCCTATTTGGTAAAAGACCAAGTCCATATTATTTCAAGAACAGCTCAAATAAGCAAAGAGAAACGACAGTCCATTATTACTTTAAGACATGAAGGTCAGTCAATACGGAAAATTTCAAGAACTTTGAAAGTTTCTTCAAGTACAGTCGTAAAAACCATCAAGCGCTGTAGCCTGTCTCTCATGAGGACCGACACAGGAAAGGAAGACCCAGAGTTACCTCTGCTGCAGAGGATAAGTTCATTAGAGTTACCAGCCTCAGAAATGTCATCCCAAATAAATGCTTCACAGAGTTCAAGTAACAGACACATCTCAACATCAACTGTTCAGAGGAGACTGTGTGAATCAGGCCTTCAATGGTTGAATTGCTGCAAAGAAACCACTACTAAAGACACCAATAATAAGAAGAGACTTGCTTTGGCCAAGAAACACAAGCAATGGACAATCCCAATCACCCAACACACACCTCCAGACTGTGTAAGGGCTATTTGACCAAGAAGGAGAGTGATGGAGTGCTGCATCAGATGACCTAGCCTCCACAATTACCCTACCTCAACCCAAATTGAGATGGTTTGGGATGAATCAGACCGCAGAGTGAAGGAAAAGCAGCCAACAAGTCCCATAGTGAGATGAGTGATTGGGAGTCCTGTAGGGAGATTAGTGATTGGGAGTCCCGCAGGGAGCTGAGTGATTGGGAGTCCCGCAGGGAGCTGAGTGATTGGGAGTCCCGCAGGGAGCTGAGTGATTGGGAGTCCCGCAGGGAGCTGAGTGATTGGGAGTCCCGCAGGGAGCTGAGTGATTGGGAGTCCCGCAGGGAGCTGAGTGATTGGGAGTCCCGCAGGGAGATGAGTGATTGGGAGTCCCGCAGGGAAATTAGTGATTGGGAGTCCCGCAGGGAAATGAGTGATTGGGAGTCCTGCAGGGAAATGAGTGATTGGGAGTCCCGCAGGGAAATGAGTGATTGGGAGTCCCGCAGGGAAATGAGTGATTGGGAGTCCCGCAGGGAAATGAGTGATTGGGAGTCCCGCAGGGAGCTGAGTGATTGGGAGTCCCGCAAGGAGCTGAGTGATGGGGCCCATTGGCGCCCAGCCCTGACGTCTCCACTGCACCGCGTGCGTAAACAACCCTCCAGCGGCCGTGTCCTCAAAAATGCAGTTCTGCAAATGCAAAGAGCAAACTAGTCACCGTTCGGCAAAATTCGTCGTTTTGAATCTAAAATAGGTGACCTAAGTGATTGTGTAGATCCGATTACAAAAGTTTGGGGGGGGGGGTTGGATCACTGCTGGTTCAGCCAGTCATTTGCATAACAACAGAATGCAGCATGTGACTGAAGAAAGAAGAGACAACCAGTTTACTAGTTACAGCATCACTGCGCGCTCTGGTAAGGCAGCGTGTCAGTTACAGCAGCGCGTGCCCTGAACGATAACATAGAGGTAACAGGTGAGAAGCCTGACCACGGAGACGAGGTGAGAAGCCTGACCACGGAGACGAGGTGAGAAGGTGAGAAGCCTGACCACGGAGACATGGTGAGAAGCCTGACCACGGAGATGGGGTGAGAAGGTGAGAAGCCTGACCACGGAGACGAGGTGAGAAGCCTGACCACGGAGACGAGGTGAGAAGCCTGACCACGGAGACGAGGTGAGAAGCCTGACCACGGAGACGAGGTGAGAATCCTGACCACGGAGACGAGGTAAGAAGCCTGACCACGGAGACGAGGTGAGAAGCCTGACCACGGAGACATGGTGAGAAGCCTGACCACGGAGATGGGGTGAGAAGCCTGACCACGGAGACGAGGTGAGAAGCCTGACCACGGAGACGAGGTGAGAAGCCTGACCACGGAGACGAGGTGAGAAGGTGAGAAGCCTGACCACGGAGACGAGGTGAGAAGGTGAGAAGCCTGACCACGGAGACAAGGTGAGAAGCCTGACCACGGAGACGAGGTGAGAAGGTGAGAAGCCTGACCACGGAGACGAGGTGAGAAGGTGATGAAGCGTACTTATTGAGCTATAACCGAAAAACTGGCATTTGGAAAGTTTGAGATGAGGGAGACAGTGTGGTGGAGCAATTATTAGCATTGTTAAGTATCTTGCTAGCTGGATTGAATCCTCTGTAAGCTAGCCAGAGAAATGTTGAGCAACATTAGCGAACTCATCTGATCAAATAATTGAGTTTATGTTGTGAAAATTAGCTTGTTAATAAAGTCAGACAGCTAACGTTCCTTGCCGGTGTTGTGCCGAAAAGCTTCCCCCTGCCAGAATCCCCCCCCCCCCCCCCCTTCGCATAAATGCACACGCACTCAATTATTCATTGCTGCGACTTGCTTGCTAGTTGGGATTTCTGATCACGTTAGGCTGCGTTTCATTTGATTTTTTATGTCGGTTTGATCGCGGGGGAGGCGCTAGTAATGTCTGCAGTTTTTGGGTTGGCTATTTGTTTCAAGTGTATTAGTCTATAAATAAACCTCTCTGACAAAATTCGTCATCTCTCCCATGTCTTATTCGACTAGTAGTTGTTCTGAAATGATTATTGCTTGCCTACATTTTACTCCCTCATCTATGTTTAATATAACACACATACATAAATTATTAATTTTGGTTGCCTATCCTGACGTGAAGTCTGTTCTATAGAAAGTATTTGGCTCTAGTCACAAAATTAAGGAAATTAGGTGTGGGGAGGATTTTGGGGAAACCCTTGTATCTTGGGAATGCAAGGCCTGGCACACTTCTGAATTATTTTGGTAGCTCATGTTAAAATTTTACTGCTTATACAAATTCATACTCGTAAAAATGTGCCTTTTTTAGAAGTGAACAAGCAATTACCCAGTTAGTGTCTTCCTCATTATTGTCCACCTCGCTACAGAAAGGGCACAGTTGGCTCAGGTCATCTAGCAAAACATAATGTCAAGTAGTCTATACATCTTTACGTGTATTTTTCAGAGCGAACAGAGAACAAGGGAAAAGTATATGTTTCTTGTAGCAGAATTATTTAAATACATGTGTTTTAGTGGCCATCTAGTCAGAAGTTGGATCAAAGATAACCTTGAAAGATCCATATAAATGTTGTTTTTATCCACAATTATATTAAATTAGAAATTGAACATAGCAGTGTTTTGGAGGAGAGTGACTGCTATTTATTTTCTCATGGTGTTAACATCTTTGTCCGTATTTGAAAAGACAATCGACTCCCCAGCAAACTGGGGAAAAAGTGATGGGCATTTCAGTTTTCCCCAACAGAATGTTACCCTTAAGATTCTAATTCACAGGAACACAACGACACAGCTATAATATAATTTGACAGTTCTGTTTTGCCTTTCAGTCAGTATACTTTCAGTAGGTTAATTGTACATGACTTATACTCTCATACTTACTTTCATGGCAAAGACCCCACAAGAAGTAACATCTTGTCGACATGGGTGAGGAAGGGTACCACACGCCGATCTGGCGATATTGCACCCCTTCTCTCTCAGGAATGATCTGAACATCTATGTTAATATAAGTACATAATTTGGAATTACTTTATTGATTTCAATATAGAGATAAATAAATATAGCATTTCAAAGACTTTTTATTAATTCCATTGTATTTAAAAAAATATTAAAAGCAGTTTATCTTGTCACCCCCTGGCATCTTTTTACCTTTCTGGAACTTTCCCCCATTGGGTTGAGGAACAGAGCCTTACTGCCCCATTGGGTTGAGGAACAGAGCCTTGCTGCCCCATTGGGTTGAGGAACAGGGCCTTACTCCCCCATTGGGTTGAGGAACAGAGCCTTACTGCCCCACACATTCTCCCGTCAAGTTTGCTTTTTATGAATCCAAAAGTTAGCTTAGAAAGTGGTCTTCTTTGTATACATGTTTATAAATGAGGCCCCTGGTCAGTAACTGGGGAGTCCAGTGGATTTGATGGTCCTTTATAGCTTTTTCTAATCCATTAAACATCTCGTGAATTTGTTCTGCGTTTGTTCTGCGTTTGTTCTACATTTGTGTCAATTTGAACGGTGTTGTAGAGTATTTTCAAATGGGTTGTCCATATGTCACCATTTTGTATCGCTAATTCCTCGTTTAGATTTTGTTTTTCTCCCAATTTTGCCAAAAAGTTGTTTGTGTTTATGGCCTCCTCAATTAGTGTCAGCTGCTTGCTGTTGTACTGTGCTTTTCTTTGTTCTCAGTGTTTATAGAGTTTTAAAGTCTCACAGTAATGAGACTTTTCACAATAATGAGTCTCTCTCTCTCTCTCTCTGTCTCAGCTCTCTCTCTCTCTGTCTCAGCTCTCTCTCTCTCTGTCTTAGCTCTCTCTGTCTGTCTCAGCTCTCTCTCTCTCTGTCTTAGCTCTCTCTCTCTCTGTCTCAGCTCTCTCTCTCTCTCTCTCTCAGCTCTCTCTCTCTCTCTCTGTCTCAGCTCTCTCTCTCTCTCTGTCTTAGCTCTCTCTGTCTGTCTCAGCTCTCTCTGTCTGTCTCAGCTCTCTCTGTCTGTCTCAGCTCTCTCTGTCTGTCTCAGCTCTCTCTCTCTGTCTCAGCTCTCTCTCTCTCTCTCTCTCTGTCTCAGCTCTCTCTCTCTCTGTCTCAGCTCTCTCTCTCTCTGTCTCAGCTCTCTCTCTCTCTCTCTCTCAGCTCTCTCTCTCTCTGTCTCAGCTCTCTCTCAGCTGTTTCTCTCTCTGTCTCAGCTGTTTCTGTCTCAGCTCTCTCTCTCTGCCTCAGCTCTCTCTGCCTCAGCTCTCTCTCTGCTCTCTCTCGCTCAGCTCTCTCTCGCTCAGCTCTTTCTGTCTCTGTCTCTGTCTCAGCTCTTTCTGTCTCAGCTCTTTCTGTCTCAGCTCTCTCTGTCTCAGCTCTCCCTGTCTCAGCTCTCCCTGTCTCAGCTCTCCCTGTGTCAGCTCTCCCTGTCTCAGCTCTCTCTCTCTCTTAGCTCTATCTTGCTCTGTATCAGCGCTCTCTCGCTCAGCTCTCTCTCTCTCTCTGCTCTCTGTCTCAGCTCTTTCTGTCTCTGTCTCAGCTCTCTCTCACTCTGTCTCAGCTCTCTCCCGCTCTCTCTCAGCTCTCTTTCTCTCTTGCTCTCTCTCGGTTTCAGCTCTCTCTCTCGGCCTCTCTTAGCTCTCTCTCTCTGCCTCTGTCTCAGCTCTGTCTCAGAGAGGAAAGGAGGGGGAGGGAGGATAGAGTAGAGTAAAGGAGATATCTGATATCTGCTTCACTGATTTCTGCTCTCGTAAAAGCCTGGGTTTTCTGCACGTTAACACTAGAAGCTTATTACCTAAAATGGATCAATTGAGCGTTTGGGTTCCCAGCTCCAATCCAGATGTGTTGGTCATTACTGAGACGTGGTTAAGGAAGAGTGTTTTGAATACTGATGTTAACCTTTCTGGTTATAACCTTTTTATCAGATCCTCCAAAGGTGGCCCCTTACACCTGAATGTGTCTTGCTCAGTGACCTAAACTGGGACATGCTTAAAACCTCTTACTTCTACCCCTTCCTTTTTCGAAAATTCTGTTAAAAATCGCGCAACTTTTCAGCGTCCTGCTACTCATGCCAGGAATATAGTATATGCATATGATTAGTATGTGTGGATAGAAAACACTCTGAAGTTTATAAAACTGGTTAAATCACGGCTGTGACTATAACAGATCGTGTGTTTCATTGAAAAACGCAAGAAAAACTGCTCTCTGAAAGCTAAAAATAATTTCCATAAGTCACTTCCACCAGTTATTAAAAGAGAACAGAATTTAATGGCGATCTGCCTGCAATTCATACAAATTCCGCACGATGGCGCCATTGTCCTAATTTTCAATTGAATTAATTGTTGGAAAATCCTTCTTTCTGACCTGCAGTTTCCCAGTCTTCACCCGGATGCAGTTGAGGGAGATATCAGATGCCATTGTTTTTGCAAGTGAAGACCTATTGAAAAGACATCGCCCTGTAATCATTTTGATAGATTATAAACGTTTACTAATACCTAAAGTTGGATTACAAAAGGATTTCGAAGTGTTTTGTGAAAGTTTATCGTCGACTTTTTTAATTTTAAAAAATTACGCAGCGTTTAAAAACGATGATTTTTTCTGAATGACACAGATCCCATACAAAGCTATTTTGGGTATATATGGACCGATTTAAACGAAAAAAAGACCCAATAGTGATGTTTATGGGGCATATAGGAGTGCCAAGAAAGAAGCTCGTCAAAGGTAATGAATGTTTTATATTTTATTTCTGCGTTTTGGGTAGCGCCGGCTACCGCAAAATCTGTTGTTTACGTGTCGAGCTGGCATTTTGGGGGGTGCATGCTATCAGATAATAGCTTCTCATGCTTTCGCCGAAAAGCATTTTAAAAATCTGACTTGCTGGCTAGGTTCACAACGAGTGTAGCTTTAATTCAATACCCTGCTTGTGAATTTTGATCAAAGATTGAGTTGTAACGAGTACATTTAGCATTTAGCGTAGCGCATTTGCATTTCCAGGGGCATACTTGGGACGTCTGCGTGTCAAGTATGCTCAAGAAGTTAAACCACCTGACCAAGTCCTAAAGCAATGGGACTCTCTAAATATTTCTCAGATTATTACCAATCCCACAAGGTATGACTCCAAACACCCAGAAAAGGAAGCTCTCCTCAATGTTATTCTCACAAAAAAATAATCCTGATGGTGTCAGTCTGGTGTTTTCTGTAATGACCTTATTATCAACCTGTTTGACCTGTTTTACAGCCTGTGTTTGGCTACTAAGTGAAACAACCTGTCCTGATTTGTCATAGAAGCTTGCTAAAAAACTTTAATGAGCAAACAAGCCTTCATGACTTCATGAAAATGGTATAGAATCAGCGTGATCTCCTCTGTCGAAGACGCTTGGACCTTCTTTTTTGATATTGTCAGTGGTATTGTTAACAAACACGCCCCCACAAAGAAAATGAGATTTCAATTCAGGTTCAGTCCCTGGTTCGACCGTAATCTTGCAGAGTTACTCCACCTCAATAATTACATTTGGCAAAAGGCTCGGCCCACGCATACTCAGGCTCTCGTTCAGGCAGCCAAAGTTAGTTACTTTAAGGAGCAGTTCTCTCTCTGTTGGTCTAACCCCAAGAAGTTCTTGAAAACAATTAAAGACCTGTAGAAATAAACCCTCCTCCTCACAGCTGCCCATTTCCTTTAAAGTTGATGATGTGGTTGTTACTGACAAGAAGCACATGGCTGAGCTCTTTAATCACCACTTCATTAAGTCGGGATTAGTATTAGCCACGCCTCCTTGCCCGTCCAACATTTCCTCATCTCCTACCCCTTCTAATGTGAGTAGCCCAAATGCTCCTCCCTCTTTTTCTCCTGCTCCGCTACAACGTTTCTTCCTGCAGACAGTCACTGAGTCCGAGGTGCTGAAGGAGACCCTTTCCTTCTTTAAAACCTCTTGAAACTAGGGGGCACTATTTTAATTTTTGGAAAAATAACGTTCCCAAAGTAAGTGGGCTATTTTGTCAGGACAAGATGCTAGAATATGCATATAATTGACAGATTAGGATAGAATACACTCTAAAGTTTCCAAAACTGTAAAAATATTGTCTGTGAGTATAACAGAACTGATATTGCAGGTGAAAGCCTGTGAAAAATCCAATCAGGAAGTGACTCATGTTTTAAAAGATTTGCGTTCCGATGCGTCCCTATTGAGCAGTGAATGGGCTATCAACCAGATTCATTTTTCTACGTATTCCCCAAGGTGTCTACGGCATTTTGATGTAGTTTCACGCCTTTATGTTGAAGAATGAGCGTAAACGACTACATTGCGTAAGTGTCCGGCTGAGGGCTCTCAGCTGAGGGCTCTCAGAGTAATTATTGCGTAATAGACAGAGGTAGCTATTTTTCCTCCCGGTCTTACTGAAAATACAGCTGTCCCAGCTGGCCCATATTATCGAATAGATATTTGAAAAAACACCTTGAGGATTGATTATAAACAACGTTTGCCATGTTTCTGTCGATATTATGGAGCTAATTTTGAATATTTTTCGGCGTTGTCGTGACCGCAATTTCCGGTCGAATTCTCAGCCATGCGTGAAGAACTAACGGAGTTATTTCGGCTACAAAAATAATATTTTTGGAAAAAAAATTTGCTATCTAACTGGGAGTCTCGTGAGTGAAAACATCCGAAGCTCATCAAAGGTAAACAATTTAATTTGATTGCTTTTCTGATTTTCGTGACCAGGTTGTCTGCTGCTAGCTAGGTATAATGCTATGCTAGGCTATCGATAAACTTACACAAATGCTTGTCTTACTTTGGCTGTAAGCATAATTTCAAAATCTGAGATGACAGGGGGATTAACAAAAGGCTAAGCTGTGTTTCAATATATTTCACTTGTGATTTCATGAATATGAATATTTTCTAGTAATATTTTTTGTCCGTTGCGTTATGATAATTGGTGTCAGTTGATGACAATTCTCCCGGATCATCATCTTAGATTTTAACATCAGCTAAAGACGTGTACAGTTTAAGTCGGAAGTTTACATACACTTAGGCTGGAGTCATTAAAACTCGTTTTTCAACCACTTGTTAACAAATTTCTTGTTAACAATCTATAGTTTTGGCAAATCAGTTAGGACACCACTTTGTACATGACACAAGTCATTTTTCCAACAATTGTTTCCAGACAGATTATTCCACTTATAATTCACTGTATCACAATTCCAGAGGGTCAGAAGTTTACATAAACTAAGTTGACTGTGCCTTTAAACAGATTGGAAAATTCCAGAAAATTATGTCATGGCTTTAGAAGCGCCTGATAGACTAATTGACATCATTTGAGTCAATTGGAGGTGTACCTGTGGATGTATTTCAAGGCCTACCTTCAAACTCCGTGCCTTTTTGTTTGACATCATGGGAAAATCAAAAGAAATCTGCCAAGACCTCAGAAAAATAATTATAGACCTCTGCAAGTCTGGTTCATCCTTGGGAGCAATTTCCAAATGCCTGAAGGTACCACGTTCATCTGTACCAGCAATAGTATGCAAGTATAAATACCATAGGACCACGCAGCCGTCATACCGCTCAGGAAGAAGGCAAGTTCTGTCTCCTAGAGATGAACATACTTTGGTGCGAAAAGTGCAAATCAATCACAGAACAACAGGAAAAGACCTTGTGAAGATGCTGGAGGAAACCGGTACAAAAGTATCTATATCCACAGTAAAATTAGTCCTATATCGACATAACCTGAAAGGCCACTCAGCAAGGAAGAAGCAACTGCTCCAAACCGCCATAAAAAAGCCAGACTAACGTTTGCAACTGCACATGGGGACAAAGATTGGACTTTTTTTGAGAAATGTCCTCTGGTCTGATGAAACAAAAATCGAACTGTTTGGCCATAATGACCATCGTTATGTTTGGAGGAAAAAGGGGGAGGCTTGCAAGCCGGAGAACACCATCCCAATCGTGAAGCACGGGGGTGGCAGCATAATGTTGTGGGGGTGCTTTGCTGCATGAGGCACTGGTGCACTTCACAAAATGGATGGCATCATGTGGAAAGAAAATGTGGATATATTGAAGCAACATCTCAAGACATCCATCAGGAAGTTAAAGCTTAGTTGCAAATGGTTCTTCCAAGTGGACAAATACCCCAAGCATACTTCCAAAGTTGTGGCAAAATGGCTTAAGTACAACAAAGTCAAGGTATTGAAGTGGCCATCGCAAGCCATCACCTCAATCCTATAGAACATTTGTGGGCAGAACTGAAAAAGCGTGTGCGTGCAAGGAGGCCTACAAACTTGACTCAGTTACACCAGCTCTGTCAGGAGGAATGGGCCAGAATTCACCCAATTTATTATGGGACGCTTGTGGAAGGCTACCCAAAATGTTTGACTCAAGTTAAACAATTTAAAGGCAATTCTACCAAATACTATTTGAGTGTATGTAAACTTCTTACCCACTGGGAATGTGATGAAAGAAATTAAAGCTGAATAAATCAATCTCTCTACTATTATTCTGACATTTCACATTCTTAAAATAAAGTGGTGATCCTAACTGACCTGAGACAGGGACTTTTTACTAGGATATTAAATGTCAGGAATGGTCAAATACTGAGTTTAAATATATTTGGCTAAGGTGTATGTAAACTTCCGACTTCAACTATATATGACAAATACAATTTGATTTGATGGAATGTTATAAACAGACTTCTAAGGGGGGGGGTTATGGAATTCACCTTTGAACTAAAAGCACTGGGTCAGCAGATCACAGAGGCCTTCTCTTTAGAGCTAACAAAAGCAGATCTAAGAGTGGAGTTGAAATGAATGTGTACAAGATGACAACTGACAAAACCTTTGGTTTATAGACAACAGAGAGGATGGGAGGTATTACCTGAGAGGGTCGGTTCCTAGATGATTTGGGTCCATTATCCCTGTAGACCATCTTTTGTTTCCAAAAAGTGTGAATTAAAGTTTTACCAACAGAGCGGCAGTAGTATTTAAGCCAGATATGAAGTGCTAAGAGGCTGCTGTAGCCGCGACCCAGCGGCGGCACGGGGCCAGAGATAATTGGCTGCTTCTCAGATCTGGTCAGGGTGTTGATTAGTTCTAGAACCTTTCTGACCCTTTTTTTGATGGCATTTGATCCCACATGCACTACGACAGCAGCAGCCCTTGGCTGATGATGTAGGACGGACGGAAGAAATCCTGTGATATCCTTCATCGAAGTCCACCCCCCCCCCCCCCCCCGGGAAGCACAGGGTAGAGGATGAAGGAGCAGGAACCTCTGGAAGCAGGTGGGTGAAACTGTTGGTCAACAGGATGGGATCACCCAAAGTAATTTCAGACCCATTCACCAAAGACCACTGCCTTGTGCTGGGCTTACGGTGTGAGTCATACCACTGGGAGGCAGGTTCAGTAAATCCACTGGGTGGCAGGATCAGTAGCTGCTCTTAAAGCGTCCTTGCTCCTTTTTTTCTTCAAGAGGGGGGGGGGGGGGGGGGGTAGGATAGGTGCAGCTCCCACATGGGATGAAACGGTCATAGTCTCTGGAGATGGTTGCTGCCAGTTTCCCCAGAATGACAGGATGGCAGAAAGTGGTAGATGCCATTTTGGAAAAACTCCATGCATAGGTTGGTGAGGAATCAATGCAACAGAGGCCGAGTTATGCAACAGAGGCCGAGTTACCAGTATGATAGCCAGGAGAGAAGCACCTTGGAGGGAGGTAGTTACCAGTATGATAGCCAGGAGAGAAGCACCTTGGAGGAGGTAGTTACCAGTATGATAGCCAGGAGAGAAGCACCTTGGAGGGGGGTAGTTACCAGTATGATAGCCAGGAGAGAAGCACCTTGGAGGGGGGTAGTTACCAGTATGATAGCCAGGAGAGAAGCACCTTGGAGGAGGTAGTTACCAGTATGATAGCCAGGAGAGAAGCACCTTGGAGGAGGTAGTTACCAATATGATAGTCAGGAGAGAAGCACCTTGGAGGAGGTAGTTACCAGTATGATAGCCAGGAGAGAAGCACCTTGGAGGGGGGTAGTTACAAGTATGATAGCCAGGAGAGAAGCACCTTGGAGGGGAGGTAGTTACCAGTATGATAGCCAGGAGAGAAGCACCTTGGAGGGGGGTAGTTACCAGTATAATAGCCAGGAGAGAAGCACCTTGGAGGAGGTAGTTACCAGTATGATAGCCAGGAGAGAAGCACCTTGGAGGGGGGTAGTTACCAGTATGATAGCCAGGAGAGAAGCACCTTGGAGGGGAGGTAGTTACCAGTATGATAGCCAGGAGAGAAGCACCTTGGAGGGGGGTAGTTACCAGTATGATAGCCAGGAGAGAAGCACCTTGGAGGGGAGGTAGTTACCAGTATGATAGCCAGGAGAGAAGCACCTTGGAGGGGGGTAGTTACCAGTATGATAGCCAGGAGAGAAGCACCTTGGAGGGGAGGTAGTTACCAGTATGATAGCCGGGAGAGAAGCACCTTGGAGGGGAGGTAGTTTCCAGTACAAGCTGGTGGAAAGGAGAGAAGCACCTTGGAGGAGGTAGTTTTCAGTACAGGCTGGTGGAAAGGAGAGAAGCACCTTGGAGGGGAGGTACTTTCCAGTACAAGCTGGTGGAAAGGAGAGAAGCACCTTGGAGGAGGTAGTTTTCAGTACAGGCTGGTGGAAAGGAGAGAAGCACCTTGGAGGAGGTAGTTTTCAGTACAGGCTGGTGGAAAGGAGAGAAGCACCTTGGAGGGGAGGTAGTTTCCAGTACAGGCCGGTGGAAAGGAGAGAAGCACCTTGGAGGGGGTAGTTTTCAGTACAGGCTGGTGGAAATTAGAGAAGCACCTTGGAGGAGAGGTAGTTTTCAGTACAGGCCGGTGGAAAGGAGAGAAGCACCTTGGAGGAGAGGTAGTTTCCAGTACAGGCTGGTGGAAAGGAGAGAAGCACCTTGGAGGGGAGGTAGTTTTCAGTACAGGCTGGTGGAAAGCGGAGAGGGTGGTAAGCGCTACACCAGGCAGCGGGAGAGTCCAAAAGACTCCGGTCAAGTGGAGTTCAAGTTTGGCAATTGTCCAAAAACAGCCAAGGCAGAATGTTAAGTGTATGGACGAAAACAGCAGTAGGCAGGTGTCTGCTCAGATAATGCCCCAGTGCCAACAGCATGCTTTGTTTAATGCCAGTGACAAGTCTTTGGTAAAAAATAGAAAAGAGTAGACGGCTACCCTGGAGCCTTAACAGTTCAAACAGTCAGTTCCTTAATTAACAGGTGAATGTTTATCAATAATTGGAATAAGCAATTTCATAAATTCATCAAGTGCAGCGTCTGGATGCTCCTCATTAATCACATCAGACCAACAAATATGTACGCAAAAATATACAAGAGTCAGGGCAAAATAATTTGTATGATCTCTTATACACTATTTTAGGCCCAGTTGATGGAACTTTAGCTTTCCTGTATATAACCACTATATTGTGATCACGGCATGCAATGGGTTCAGATACAGCTTTAGAACAAAGTTCTACAATATTAGTAAAAATGTGATCGATACATGTGGATGATCTTAGTGTTTGTAAATACATTGGTAGGTTGATTAATAACCTGAACACATCACAAAGCCAAGGGGAAGGGAAAATGTCCCTACAGCCTCCCCATACTTCACAACAGTCCACAGCCTCCCCATACTTCACAACAGTCCACAGCCTCCCCGTACTTCACAACAGTCCACAGCCTCCCCATACTTCACAACAGTCCACAGCCTCCCCATCCTTCAACAGTCCACAGCCTCCCCATCCTTCAACAGTCCACCGCCTCCCCATCCTTCAACAGTCCACAGCCTCCCCATCCTTCAACAGTCCACAGCCTCCCCATCCTTCAACAGTCCACAGCCTCCCCATCCTTCACAACAGTCCACAGCCTCCCCATCCTTCAACAGTCCACAGCCTCCCCATCCTTCAACAGTCCACAGCCTCCCCATCCTTCAACAGTCCACCGCCTCCCCATCCTTCAACAGTCCACAGCCTCCCCATCCTTCAACAGTCCACAGCCTCCCCATCCTTCACAACAGTCCACAGCCTCCCCATCCTTCAACAGTCCACAGCCTCCCCATACTTCAACAGTCCACAGCCTCCCCATACTTTAACACGACACAGCCTCCCCATACTTCACAACACGACACAGCCTCCCCATACTTCACAACAGTCCACAGCCTTCCCATACTTCACAACAGTCCACAGCCTCCCCATCCTTCAACTGTCCACAGCCTCCCCATCCTTCAACAGTCCACAGCCTCCCCATCCTTCAACAGTCCACAGCCTCCCCATCCTTCAACAGTCCACAGCCTCCCCATCCTTCAACAGTCCACAGCCTCCCCATACTTCACAACAGTCCACAGCCTCCCCATACTTCACAACAGTCCACAGCCTCCCTATACTTTAACACTCCACAGCCTCCCCATACTTCAACACTCCACAGCCTCCCCATACTTCACAACACTCCACAGCCTCCCCATACTTCACAACACTCCACAGCCTCCCCATACTTCAACACTCCACAGCCTCCCCATACTTCACAACACTCCACAGCCTCCCCATACTTCAACACTCCACAGCCTCCCCATACTTCACAACACTCCACAGCCTCCCCATACTTCACAACACTCCACAGCCTCCCCATACTTCACAACACTCCACAGCCTCCCCATACTTCAACACTCCACAGCCTCCCCATACTTCAACACTCCACAGCCTCCCCATACTTCACAACACTCCACAGCCTCCCCATACTTCACAACACTCCACAGCCTCCCCATACTTCACAACACTCCACAGCCTCCCCATACTTCACAACACTCCACAGCCTCCCCATACTTCACAACACTCCACAGCCTCCCCATACTTCAACACTCCACAGCCTCCCCATACTTCACAACAGTCCACAGCCTCCCCATACTTCAACACTCCACAGCCTCCCCATCCTTCAACAGTCCACAGCCTCCCCATCCACAGACAAGGAGCAGTAGTAGGTTACAGCAGCACAAACAGCTGGGACCAGGCACTGGAGTAGACAACCCAATATACACAACTTGTAGGGAGGAGCAGAAATCTCCATCAGAGTCAGAGATATATTTCCCATCCACTCGGTTTTCTACAGTAAATTCTGGAAATATACCTCATCATGCATTTTTGCTATCTGGATCAATTAGTGATGCCTGATCCTGGCTGCCTCCCAAATGGCCCCCTATGCCCTATGTACATGTAAGGCAATACTTGGTCCAGGGCCTATAGGGAATAGGGTGCACTACTTTGGTCTACGCCTATAGGGAATAGGGTGCACTACTTTATTCTAAGCCTATAGGGAATAGGGTGCACTACTTTGGTCTAAGCCTATTGGGAGTAGGGTGCACTACTTTGGTCTAAGCCTATTGGGAGTAGGGTGCACTACTTTGGTCTAAGCCTATTGGGAGTAGGTTGCACTACTTTGGTCTAAGCCTATAGGGAATAGGGTGCACTACTTTGGTCTAAGCCTATAGGGAGTAGGGTGCACTACTTTGGTCTAAGCCTATAGGGAGTAGGGTGCACTACTTTGGTCTAAGCCTATAGGGAGTAGGGTGCACTACTTTGGTCTAAGCCTATAGGGAGTAGGGTGCACTACTTTGGTCTAAGCCTATAGGGAGTAGGGTGCACTACTTTGGTCTAAGCCTATAGGGAATAGGGTGCACTACTTTGGTCTAAGCCTATTGGGAGTAGGGTGCACTACTTTGGTCTAAGCCTATTGGGAGTAGGGTGCACTACTTTGGTCTAAGCCTATTGGGAGTAGGGTGCACTACTTTGGTCTAAGCCTATTGGGAGTAGGGTGCACTACTTCGGTCTAAGCCTATAGGGAGTAGGGTGCAATACTTTGGTCTAAGCCTATAAGGAGTAGGGTGCACTACTTTGGTCTAAGCCTATAGGGAGTAGGGTACCATTGGGGACTCAATCCCTGACTCCCATCTGATCCCCTCAACAATAATGTAAAACTCACTTTACCTAATAATTCATATGAACCATTACTAATTGATTATATAGTATGAAAGATTCTTCTGATATATTCATTTTCTACTCCCCCTACCCTCTGTCCCTCCTCCCCTTCTCCACTCCCTCCCTCTCTCCCTGTCCTCCCCTCTCTCCCCGTCCTCCCCTCTCTCCCCGTCATCCCCTCTCTCTCTCCCTGTCCTCCCCTCTCTCCCCGTCCTCCCCTTTCTCCCCGTCCCTCTCTCTCCCCGTCCCTCTCTCTCCCCGTCCCTCTCTCTCCCCGTCCTCCCCTCTCTCCCCGTCCTCCCCTCTCTCCCCGTCCTCCCCTTTCCCCGTCCTCCCCTCTCTCCTCGTCCTCCCCTCTCTCCCCGTCCTCCCCTTTCTCCCCGTCCTCCCCTTTCTCCCCGTCCTCCCCTTTCTCCCCGTCCTCCTCTCTCTCCCCGTCCCTCTCTCTCCCCGTCCTCCCCTCTCTCTCCCCGTCCTCCCCTTTCTCGTCTTCCCCTTTCTCCCTGTCCTCCCCTTTCTCGTCTTCCCCTCTCTCCCCGTCCCTCTCTCTCCCCGTCCCTCTCTCTCCCCGTCCCTCTCTCTCCCCGTCCCTCTCTCTCCCTGTCCTCCCCTCTCTCCCCGTCCTCCCCTCTCCCCGTCCCTCTCTCTCCCCGTCCTCCCCTCTCTCCCCATCCCTCTCTCTCCCTCCCTCCTGTCTCTATAGATGCAGTCAGCATGTGGAACATCAGTCCAGAGGAGAGGCTGAAACATGATAAACAGTTTAACTCTCTGACACCTGTCCTGGGATACATATCGGGTGAGTCTCCAAATCACATACCTGACCTGACCGTTTATCTAACAGGTCCAGGTGTGTGTGTGTGTATCTAACAGGTGTGTGTGTGTATCTAACAGATTGTGTGTGTGTGTGTGTGTATAACAGGTGTGTATCTAACAGGTGTGTGTGTATCTAACAGATGTGTGTGTATGTGTATCTAACAGGTGTATGTGTATCTAACAGGTGTGTGTGTATCTAACCGGTGTGTGTCTAACAGGTGTGTGTGTGTGCGTATATGTTTATGAGTGTGTATCTAACAAGTGTGTGTGTATAGAACAGGTGTGTGTGTGTGTGTGTGTGTATCCAACAAGTGTGTGTGTGTGTGTGTATCCAACAGGTGTGTGTGTGTGTGTGTGTGTGTATCCAACAAGTGTGTGTGTGTGTATTTAACAGGTGTGTGAGTATCTAACAGGTGTGTGTGTGTGTATCTAACAGGTGTGTGTGTGTGTATCTAACAGGTGTGTGTGTGTATCTAACAGGTGTGTGTGTATCTAACAGGTGTGTGTGTATCTAACAGGTGTGTGTGTATCTAACAGGTGTGTGTGTATCTAACAGGTGTGTGTGTATCTAACAGGTGTGTGTGTTTCTAAAAGATGTGTGTGTTTCTAACAGGTGTGTGTGTTTCTAACAGGTGTGTGTGTCTATCTAACAGGTGTGTGTGTGTGTGTCTTATAGGCGTGTGTGTGTGTCTAACAGGTGTGTGTGTGTGTATCTAACAGGTGTGTGTGCGTGTGTGTGTCTTATAGGCGTGTGTGTGTGTCTAACAGGTGTGTGTGCGTGTGTGTGTCTTATAGGCGTGTGTGTGTGTCTAACAGGTGTGTGTTGTGTTGTGTAGGTGAACAGGCGAGTCAGTTCTTCCTCCAGTCTGGTCTTCCTCCTTCAGTCCTGGCTGAGATCTGGTGAGAAAACACACACCCCGGCCCCCCCCTCTGGGTGGAAACACACCCCGGCCCCCCCCTCTGGGTGGAAACACACCCCGGCCCCCCCTAGGTGGAAACACACCACGCCCCCCCCCCCCCCTCTGGGTGGAAACACACCCCGGCCCCCCCTAGGTGGAAACACACCCCGGCCCCCCCTAGGTGGAAACACGACCCGCCCCCCCCCTAGGTGGAAGCACTGTCTTGTCGTTAGAGTGGTGCTGTGTGTCTTGTTGTTAGAGCGGTCCTGTTGTTAGAGTGGTGCTGTGTGTACTGTCGTTAGAGTGGTGCTGTGTGTCCTGTCGTTAGAGTGGTGCTGTGTGTCCTGTTGTTAGTGGTGCTGTGTGTCCTGTCGTTAGAGTGGTACTGTGTGTCCTGTTGTTAGAGCGGTGCTGTGTGTCCTGTCATTAGAGTGGTGCTGTGTGTCCTGTCGTTAGAGTGCTGCTGTGTGTCCTGTCGTTAGAGTGGTGCTGTGTGTCCTGTCGTTAGAGCGGTGCTGTGTGTCCTGTTGTTAGAGCGGTGCGGTGTGTCTTGTTGTTAGTGGTGCTGTGTGTCTTGTTAGAGTGGTGCTGTGTGTCCTGTTGTTAGAGTGGTGCTGTGTGTCTTGTTGTTAGAGGGGTCCTGTCATTAGAGTGGTGCTGTGTGTCCTGTTGTTAGAGCGGTGCTGTGTGTTCTGTCGTTAGAGCGGTGCTGTGTGTCCTGTCATTAGAGTGGTGCTGTGTGTCCTGTCGTTAGAGTGGTCCTGTGTGTCCTGTCGTTAGAGGGGTGCCATGTGTCCTGTCATTAGAGCGGTGCTGTGTGTCCTGTCATTAGAGCGGTGCTATGTGTCCTGCCATTAGAGCGGTGCTATGTGTCCTGTCATTAGAGCGGTGCTGTGTGTCCTGTCATTAGAGCGGTGCTGTGTGTCCTGTCATTAGAGCGGTGCTGTGTGTCCTGTCATTAGAGCGGTGCTATGTGTCCTGTCATTAGAGCGGTGCTATGTGTCCTGTCATTAGAGCGGTGCTGTCATTAGAGTGGTGCTGTGTGTCCTGTCGTTAGAGCGGTGCTGTGTGTCCTGTCATTAGAGCGGTGCTGTGTGTCCTGTCATTAGAGTGGTGCTGTGTGTCCTGTCGTTAGAGCGGTGCTGTGTGTCCTGTCATTAGAGCGGTGCTGTGTGTCCTGTTTTTAGAGTGGTGCTGTGTGTCCTGTCTTGTTAGAGTGGTGCTGTGTGTCCTGTTGTTAGAGTGGTGCTGTGTGTCTTGTTGTTAGAGGGGTCCTGTCATTAGAGCGGTGCTGTGTGTCCTGTTGTTAGAGCGGTGCTGTGTGTTCTGTCGTTAGAGCGGTGCTGTGTGTCCTGTCATTAGAGTGGTGCTGTGTGTCCTGTCGTTAGAGGGGTGCCATGTGTCCTGTCATTAGAGCGGTGCTGTGTGTCCTGTCATTAGAGCGGTGCTATGTGTCCTGTCATTAGAGCGGTGCTATGTGTCCTGTCATTAGAGCGGTGCTGTCATTAGAGCGGTGCTGTGTGTCCTGTCGTTAGAGCGGTGCTGTGTGTCCTGTCATTAGAGCGGTGCTGTGTGTCCTGTCATTAGAGTGGTGCTGTGTGTCCTGTCATTAGAGCGGTGCTGTGTGTCCTGTCATTAGAGCGGTGCTGTGTGTCCTGTTTTTAGAGTGGTGCTGTGTGTCCTGTCGTTAGAGCGGTGCTGTGTGTCCTGTTGTTAGAGGGGTGCCATGTGTCCTGTTGTTAGTGGTTCTGTGTGTCCTGTCATTAGAGTGGTGCTGTGTGTCCTGTCATTAGTGTGGTGCTGTGTGTCCTGTCGTTAGAGCGGTCCTGTCATTAGAGCGGTGCTGTGTGTCCTGTCATTAGAGCGGTGCTGTGTGTCCTGTCATTAGAGTGGTGCTGTGTGTCCTGTCATTATAGTGGTGCTGTGTGTCCTGTCATTATAGTGGTGCTGTGTGTCCTGTCATTAGAGTGGTGCTGTGTGTCCTGTCATTAGAGTGGTGTTGTGTGTACTGTCATTATAGTGGTGCTGTGTGTCCTGTCATTATAGTGGTGCTGTGTGTCCTGTCATTAGAGTGCTGCTGTGTGTCCTGTCGTTAGAGTGGTGCTGTGTGTCCTGTCATTATAGTGGTGCTGTGTGTCCTGTCATTTGAGTGGTGCTGTGTGTCCTGTCATTATAGTGGTGCTGTGTGTCCTGTCATTAGAGTGGTGCTGTGTGTCCTGTCGTTAGAGTGGATCTATACTAAATCAGTGTTTATTTAGGCTTTATAACGTCCCCCTCTTGCCCTCTATCTCTCCCCCTACTCTCTCTCACCTCCTCTCTCTCTCTTCTTTCTCTCCTCCCCTCCTCTCCCCCCAGGTCCCTAGCTGATATGGGTAGTGATGGGAGGATGGACCAACTAGAGTTCTCTATTGCCATGAAGCTGATTAAACTGAGGCTGCAGGGGCGGGGCCTTCCCCCCTCTCTACCAATCAGCATGAAGCAGCCACCCACTGCAACGCCCACCTCCATTATGAAGTCTTCAGCATTCTCCGGTAGGGCCAGACGGATGGTGACCTCAGTGGTCAGGGTCCATATTCATAAGGAGTCTCAGTAGGAGTGGTGATCTAGGATCAGGTCATAGTCTCAGTAGGAGTGTTGATCTAGGATCAGGTCAGAGTCTCAGTAGGAGTGGTGATCTAGGATCAGGTCATAGTCTCAGTAGGAGTGTTGATCTAGGATCAGGTCATAAAGAGTCTCAGTAGGAGTGGTGATCTAGGATCAGGTCATAAAGAGTCTCAGTAGGAGTGGTGATCTAGGATCAGATCATAAAGAGTCTCAGTAGGAGTGGTGATCTAGGATCAGGTCATAAAGAGTCTCAGTAGGAGTGCTGATCTAGGATCAGGTCATAAAGAGTCTCAGTAGGAGTGCTGATCTAGGATCAGGTCATAAAGAGTCTCAGTAGGAGTGGTGATCTAGGATCAGGTCATAAAGAGTCTCAGTAGGAGTGCTGATCTAGGATCAGGTCATAAAGAGTCTCAGTAGGAGTGGTGATCTAGGATCAGGACATAAAGAGTCTCAGTAGGAGTGTTGATCTAGGATCAGGTCATAGTCTCAGTAGGAGTGGTGATCTAGGATCAGGTCATAAAGAGTCTCAGTAGGAGTGGTGATCTAGGATCAGGACATAAAGAGTCTCAGTAGGAGTGGTGATCTAGGATCAGGTCATAAAGAGTCTCAGTAGGAGTGGTGATCTAGGATCAGGTCATAGTCTCAGTAGGAGTGTTGATCTAGGATCAGGTCATAGTCTCAGTAGCAGTGTTGATCTAGGATCAGATCATAAAGAGTCTCAGTAGGAGTGTTGATCTAGGATCAGGTCATAGTCTCAGTAGGAGTGTTGATCTAGGATCAGATCATAAAGAGTCTCAGTAGGAGTGTTGATCTAGGATCAGGTCATAGTCTCAGTAGGAGTGGTGATCTAGGATCAGATCATAGTCTCAGGAGTCTTGATCTAGGATCAGGTCATAGTCTCAGGAGTCTTGATCTAGGATCAGGTCATAGTCTCAGGAGTGCTGATCTAGGATCAGGTCATAGTCTCAGGAGTCTTGATCTAGGATCAGGTCATAGTCTCAGGAGTGCTGATCTAGGATCAGGTCATAGTCTCAGGAGTGCTGATCTAGGATCAGGTCATAGTCTCAGTAGGAGTGTTGATCTAGGATCAGGTCATACAGAGTCTCAGTAGGAGTCTTGATCTAGGATCAGGTCATAGTCTCAGTAGGAGTGGTGATCTAGGATCAGGTCATAGTCTCAGGAGTGCTGATCTAGGATCAGGTCATAGTCTCAGGAGTGCTGATCTAGGATCAGGTCATCTCTCTTATTCATTAAGATGTAAAACTGATCCTCGATCACCACTCCTACTCTGAGATGTTTTGAGAATATGTGGGACAGTGGGATAATATCATTCTCTCTAACTCCACAGGTATGGGCTCGATGCCAAATCTGTTCGTCGGCATGCCCGTCCTGACCCCGATGCCCCTTAACCCCACCCTGACCTCTGTGCCCTCCCTGGTTCCCATGACGATGCCCCTGGCCAATGGCAACTCCAGCCTCCTCAACCCATCTTCATTTAGCACCACTCCAGGTAAATATAGTGCAAGATAATGCTTACCTACACAGGGCTTTGAAATGCACAATTTAAAAAGGGGAAGGGGATAAGGGTCGGTTTGGCATTTGGCAAAGGACATAGTAGTAAACATATCGTTTTCTAGATCTGGGACACGGCCACAAGTTATTCATTGTATCATACAGTGAAATATAAAGTGGTTATGTATGGTGTTATACAGTCCAGTATAGTAGAGAGGGGTTATGTATGGTGTTATACAGTCCAGTGTAGTAGGGGGAGGTTATGTATGGTGTGTATACTTTTTTGCCCCACTATATATATATATATATATATATATATATATATATATATATATATATATATATACACACACACACACACACACACACACACACACACACACACAGTGGGGCAAAAAAGTATTTAGTCAGCCACCTATTGTGCAAGTTCTCCCACGTAAAAAGATGAGAGAGGCCTGTAATTTTCATATATATATATATATATATATATATATATATATATATATATATATATACGGGCTGTTAGGATGTAATTATTTATTGAAAGTTGAATTGAAGTTTAGGGATTCTTTAAATAGCCAGTACTGTACTTCCGACCATCACGATGTACAGCGCCATATTTTCAGTTAAATCCTAACGGAAACCGCAGAGGCTCTTTTTTGGGGGGGGGGGGGGGGGGGGGGGGGGAATAAAACACCATAATATTAATCAAATTAAGTAAGTACCAGTCAAAAGTTTGGACACACCTACACATTCCAGGGTTCAGTTCAGAACAAATTCTTATTTTCAAGGACAGCCTACTCCTTCTTCCCCGTCGAGGAACTGAACCCCGGTCTCACACGTGCCTGCATTGTCTAGTACAGCCACTATTGAAGGCTATCAAATTCTTCTCAAAAATGCCCTCTGGTGGTCAAACCAGTGGTTCACACTTACAGTAAATACGTGCCATATATTTCTGCTGCACCATGCAAGCTGAGCCGCAGTACGCTGCATCTTTTACAGGACAAACCACTGTAAGAATGTCATGATATATCACATTGTGAAATGAAAAAAATATAGTTCCTAATTAGGGATGCACAATATATCGGTGAACATATCGGAATCGAACCGGTATCTGTCTAGTTTATTAACGCCGATGTGCAAAACCATGTCAAAGCTGCCGTGCATACCTATATAACGTGGGACAGTGGGATAATATCATTCTCTCTACCTCCACACACACCACACCACACCACCACAACAGACACACACACATGACGTAATGACTCCATATAAAATGTTACGCTACATGTGCAACACAGCATTCCTAACCTGGCCCACAATGTCTGCTGTGTGGATCGAGCAGTCAACAAGTCCAGCAGTCATTTCAAAGAGTAACAACATTTCAGCGAGACAACTCAAAGGTGAATTCCATTAAAGCCAAGATAATGGAATTCATTGCCCTTGATAATCAACCGTTCTCTGTCGTGGGTGATGTTGGCTTTCGCCGACTGGTCGAGCACCGGGACACACTACCAAGTGTGCTATTGTTCAGATGTTGCCCTACCAGAGTTACACAGTAATAGCATCACTGCTATTAGCTTCATGACATACATACTATGGAATGGTCAAAATTTGTCAAAAAAGATACACGTCAAATAACACTATTTGTGGGTGTGTAACCTTTATGTAACAAGTCAGTTAAGAACTAATCTTTACAATGACGGCCTGCCCCGGACGACACTGGGCCAATTGTGGGCTGCCCTATGGGACTCCCAATCACGGTCAGATGTGATTCAGATGCCTTAGGCTGTTCGGGAGCCCTAATATTTTTCCCCCAACACCACTTTCAATCAATTTGTTTAGCAGAACCTCATGCCAAATTGAGTCACAGATTTTTTTTTAAATCAACAAAGCATGAGGAGACTTTGCCTTTGTTTTGGTTTGTTTGTGTGTTTGTTTGTCAATTAGGGTGTGCAGGGTGAATACGTGGTCTGTCGTAAGTTAATCTGGTCGGTACATTGTTTTCACTGAGGAAATGAACCAGTCTGCTGTTAATGACAATGCAGAGGATTTTCCAAAAGTTGCTTTTGACACATATCCCACGGTAGTTATTGGGGTCAAATTTGTCTCCACATTTGTGGATTCGGGTTGTCCTTGGTTTCATGAGAAGATGAGAGCTGAGGATGATAAAGAGTATATATAGCCAATTAGAATTAGTGGTCTTTATATTTTTTAATTTCATCATCAACACATGCTTTAAAAAAAAAAAATCTAAATCAAATCTAATTTTTATTTGTTTTGTTTGTTCTTTGTTATAGAGCCAAAAATAAGTGGTTTACCCACACATCTCCGTTTCGATGGATAACTCTCTCTCTCCCTCCCTCCAGCACTCCCTCTGTCCTGCTTCTCCTCTCCAATGGCATTCTCTCCATCTGCTGGGATCTCCAAGGCTAACTCCCTATTGGATCTGTCCTCTAGCAGGTAACAACAAGCTAAGTCCCTATTGGATCTGTCCTCTAGCAGGTAACAACAAGCTAAGTCCCTATTGGATCTGTCCACTAGCAGGAAGTGAAAGTGTGTAAACATCAGTAGACAGTTTGACTCAACCCACCTGTGCTTTGTCGCTATTACCAACAGAGGTGTGTGTGTGTGTGTGTGTGTGTGTGTACACACAAATATGCGCAAATTGAAAAGCGCAAAAAACATTTGTGCACACACCACAACACACACCACAACGCACACCACAACGCACACCACAACACACACCACAACACACACAACACCACAACACACCACAACACACACACAAAAACAGACACACACACCACAACACAACACATTTCAAATTCCTTATATTAAGCCAACCAGACAGCCACAATTCACTTGTTTTTTAATGTATGGATAGCCAGGGGCACTCCAACACAACAGACATAGTTAGTCCTCCAGATCGGAGGCAGTAGGGATGACCAGGGATGTTCTCTGTTTAGTGAGTCCTCCAGATCAGAGGCAGTAGGGATGACCAGAGATGTTCTCTGTTTAGTGAGTCCTCCAGATCAGAGGCAGTAGGGATGACCAGGGATGTTCTCTGTTTAGTGAGTCCTCCAGATCAGAGGCAGTAGGGATGACCAGGGATGTTCTCTGTTTAGTGAGTCCTCCAGATCAGAGGCAGTAGGGATGACCAGGGATGTTCTCTGTTTAGTGAGTCCTCCAGATCGGAGGCAGTAGGGATGACCAGGGATGTTCTCTGTTTAGTGAATCCTCCAGATCAGAGGCAGTAGGGATGACCAGGGATGTTCTCTGTTTAGTGAGTCCTCCAGATCAGAGGCAGTAGGGATGACCAGGGATGTTCTCTGTTTAGTGAGTCCTCCAGATTAGAGGCAGTAGGGATGACCAGGGATGTTCTCTGTTTAGTGAGTCCTCCAGATCGGAGGCAGTAGGGGTGACCAGGGATGTTCTCTGTTTAGTGAGTCCTCCAGATTAGAGGCAGTAGGGATGACCAGGGATGTTCTCTGTTTAGTGAGTCCTCCAGATCAGAGGCAGTAGGGATGACCAGGAATGTTCTCTGTTTAGTGAGTCCTCCAGATTAGAGGCAGTAGGGATGATCAGGGATGTTCTCTGTTTAGTGAGTCCTCCAGATCAGAGGCAGTAGGGATGACCCGGGATGTTCTCTGTTTAGTGAGTCCTCAAGATCTCGAGGCAGTAGGGATGACCAGGGATGTTCTCTGTTTAGTTAGTCCTCCAGATCAGAGGCAGTAGGAATGACCAGGGATGTTCTCTGTTTAGTGAGTCCTCCAGATCAGAGGCAGTAGGGATGACCAGGGATGTTCTCTGTTTAGTGAGTCCTCCTGATCAGAGGCAGTAGGAATGACCAGGGATGTTCTCTGTTTAGTGAGTCCTCCAGATCAGAGGCAGTAGGGATGACCAGGGATGTTCCCTGTTTAGTGAGTCCACCAGATCAGAGGCAGTAGGGATGACCAGGGATGTTCTCTGTTTAGTGAGTCCTCCAGATCAGAGGCAGTAGGGACGACCAGGGATGTTCTCTGTTTAGTGAGTCCTCCAGATCAGAGGCAGTAGGGATGACCAGGGATGTTCTCTTGATAAGTGTGTAAATGTAATGAGTACTTTTAGGTGTCAGGGAAAAGGTATGAAGTAAAAAGTACATTGTTTTATTTAGGAATGTAGTGAGGCAAAAGTACAAATACCCCCCCCCCCCCCAAAAAAAATGACCTAAGTAGTACTTTAAAGTATTTAAACTTTACACCACTAGCAACTGGTTGAAATTGGTTGAAGTTTCTCACAGAAACAATAAAGCTGGAAGGTAATATGACATCATAATACACTGTAATATTCCTCTCTGCCTCTCTTCTGCCCCTCTCTGCCTCTCTTCTGCCTCTCTAGGCCTCTCTTTTGCCTCTCTTTTGCCTCTCTCTTCCTCTCTTCTGCCTCTCTTCTGCCTCTCTCTTCCTCTCTTCTGCCTCTCTTCTGCCTCTCTCTGCCTCTCCTGCCTCTCTTCTGCCTCTCTCTGCCTCTCTTCTGCCTCTCTTCTGCCCCTCTCTGCCTCTCTTCTGCCTCTCTTCTGCCCCTCTCTGCCTCTCTTCTGCCCCTCTCTGCCTCTCTTCTACCTCTCTCTGCCCCTCTTCTGTCTCTCTTCTGCCTCTCTCTGCCTCTCTTCTGCCAGACTGGGCTCTGCTTTTTTCTGAAATCAATGTGAAATCAAATCTATCTCTCGTTTCTCTCTCTCGCTCTCTTTCTCCTACTCCCCTCTACAGTTCTAACTCCTCCTCCACCACCTCCCTGGCCAGTAACTCTCCCAAGACGTGCTCTTGTGATTGGTCCGTTCCCCAGTCCACCAGGCTGAAGTACAGACAACAGTTTAACAGTCTGGACAAGCTGATGAGGGGATACCTCTCTGGTGAGTTACAACTACCTGTCTCGTCTCCCTTCTCTCTCGCTCTTCTCTCGCTCTTCTCTCGCTCTTCTCTCGCTCTTCTCTCGCACTTCTCTCTCGCTCTTCTCTCTCGCTCTTCTCTCTCGCTCTTCTCTCTCGCACTTCTCTCGCTCTTCTCTCTTTCTCTTCACTCCCTCTTCTCTCTCGCTTCTCTCTCGCTCTTCTCTCTCGCTCTTCTCTCTCGCTCTTCTCTCTCGCTCTTCTCTCTCGCTCTTCTCTCTTTTTCTTCTCTCGCGCTCTTCTCTCGCTCTTCTCTCGCTCTTCTCTCTCGCTCTTCTCTCGCTCTTCTCTCTCGCTCTTCTCTCGCTCTTCTCTCTCGCTCTTCTCTCTCGCTCTTCTCTCTTTCTCTTCTCTCGCTCTTCTCTCTCTTCTCTCTCGCTCTTCTCTCTCGCTCTTCTCTCTCGCTCTTCTCTCGCTCTTCTCTCTTTCTCTTCTCTCGCTCTTCTCTCTCGCTCTTCTCTCTCGCTCTTCTCTCTCGCTCTTCTCTCTTTCTCTTCTCTCGCTCTTCTCTCTCGCGCTCTTCTCTCGCTCTTCTCTCTTTCTCTTCTCTCGCTCTTCTCTCTCGCTAATTTTTTTATTGCTCTCTTTTCTCTCTACTCTTTCTACTCTTGTTTCTCTTCTTTCTCTTCTCTCTCGTTTCTCTCTTTTCTCTTCTTTCTCTTCTCTCTTCTCTCTCTCGTCTCTCTCTCTTTTTCTTCACTCTCTACTCTCTCGTTTCTCTCTCCTCTCTTTCTCTTCTCTCATTCTTCTCTCTTCTCTCTCTCCTCTCTTTCTCTTCTCCCGTTCTTCTCTCCCTCTCTCTCCTCTCTTTCTCTTCTCTCTCCAAGCTGATGAGTGGTTACAACTAATGTTCCTGACCCCTCGACCACTAACCGTACCTGATGTAACTTGTTTATTAACTTGTCTTCTAAGAGATGCTGAATCTCTAGTTGATGGTTGGAGAACGAGCTTCCTTCTCTTTGCACTTACAGAACCCGACCGTTCTTGGCCCTGTCGGTTATACACTGAACAAAAAAACGCGAAATGCAACAATTTCAAAGATTTTCTTGAGTTACAGTTCATATAAGGGGCGGCAGGGTAGCCTAGTGGTTAGAGCGTTGGACTAGGAACCCGAAGGTTGCGAGTTCAAACCCCCGAGCTGACAAGGTAAAAATCTGTCGTTCTGCCCCTGAACAGGCAGTTAACCCACTGTTCCCAGGCCGTCATTGAAAATAAGAATTTGTTCTTAACTGACTTGCCTGGTTAAATAAAGGTAAAAATAAAAATAAGGAATTCAGTCAATTGAAATGAATTCAATAGGCCTTAATCTATGGATTTCACACGACTGGGAATTCAGATATGCATCAGTCATTATCTGGTGTGACCACCATTTGCCTCATGCAGCGTGACACATCTCCTTCACATAGAGTTGATCAGGCTGTTGATTGTGGCCTGTGGAATGTTGTCCCACTCCTCTTCAATGGCTGTGAGAAGTTGCTGGATATTGGCAGGAACTAGAACATGCTGTCGTACATGTCGATCCAGAGCATCCCAAACATGCTCAATGGGTGACATGTCTGGTGATTATGCAGGCCATTTTCAGCTTCCAGGAATTGTGTACAGATCCTTGCGACATGGGGGCATGCATTATCATGCTGAAACATGAGGTGATGGTGGGGGGTGGATCTCGATAAAATGCAATTGTGTTCGTTGTCTTATTCCTGACCCAACGCCACCTACGTTGACATCAGCAAACTGCTTATACAACAGGCCACAATCAACAGATCAACTCTATGTGAAGGAGATGTGTCGCGCTGATTGAGTCAAATGCGCGTCACTGTTTTTTTATTTTCCTTTTAATAAAAGGTATCTGTAACTAACATACAGTACCTTCGGAAAGTATTGAGACCCCTAGACTTTTCCCACATTTTGTTACATTACAGCCTTATTCTAAAATGGATTAAATAAAAACAGAAATACCTTATTTACATAAGTATACAGACCCTTTGCTATGAGACTCGAAATTGAGCTCAGGTGCATCATGTTTCCATTAATTGTCCTTTAGATGTTTCTGCAACTTGATTGGAGTCCACCTGTGGTAAATTCAATTGATTGGACATGATTTGGAAAGGCACACACCTGTCTATATAAGGTTCCATGTCATGAGGTCAAAGGAATTGTCCATAGAGCTCAGGATTGTGTCGAGGCACAGATCTGGGGAAGGGTACCAAAACATTTCTGCAGCATTGAAGGTCCCCAAGAACACAGTGGCCTCCATCATTCTTAAGAAGTTTGTAACCACCAAGACTCTTCATAGAGCTGGTCGCCCGGCCAAACTGACCAATCAGGGGAGAAAGGCTTTGGTCAGGGAGGTGGCCAAGAACCCGATGGTCACTCTGACAGAGCTCCAGAGTTCCTATTTGGAGATGGGAGAACCTTCCAGAAGGACAACCATCTCTGCAGCACTCCACCAATCAGGCTTTTATGGTAGAGTTGCCAGACGGAAGCCACTCCTCAGTAAAAGACACATGACAGCCCGCTTGGAGTTTACAAAAAGGCACCTAAAGACTCTCAGACCATGAGAAACAAGATTCTCTGGTCTGATGAAACCAAGATTGAACTCTTTATTCTGAATGACAAGCGTCACGTCTGGAGGAAACCTGGCTCCATCCCTACGGTGAAGCACGGTGGTGGCAGCATCATGCTGTGAGGATGTGTTTCAGCGGCAGGGACTGGGAGACTAGTCAGGATCGAGGGAAAGATGAACAGAGCAATGTACAGAGAGATCCTTGATGAAAACCTCAGACTGGGGCAAAAGTTCACCTTCCAACAGGACAACCTAAGCACACAGCCAAGACAACGCAGGAGTGGCTTCGGGACAAGTCTCTGAATGTCCTTGAGTGGCCCAGCCAGAGCCCGGACTTGAACCCGATCCAACATCTCTGGAGAGAACTGAAAATAGCGCGCGCCAGCGATGCTCCCCATCCAACCTGACAGAGTTTGAGAGGATCTGCAGAGAAGAATGGGAAAAACTACCCAAATACAGGTGTGCCAAGCTTGTTGCATCATACCCAAGAAGACTCTGTTCTGTAATTGCTGCCAAAGGTGCTTCAACAAAGTACTGAGTACTTAGTACTGAGTACAAAGTACTGAGTACTTAAGTAAATGTGATATTTCAGTCTTTTATTTTGAATACTTTTGTAAAGATTTCAAAAAAACGTTTTTTTCTTTGTCATTATGGAATATTGTGTGTAGATTGATTAGGAAAATAAACAGTGTAATCCATTTTAGAATAAGGCTGTAACTTAACAAAATGTGGACAAAGTGAAGCGGTCTGAATACTTTCCGAATATACTGTATGTAATGTTATAGTAGTGTCTGGTTATAGTAGTGGTAGTGACTGGTTATAGTAGTGGTAGTGTCTGGTTATAGTAGTGGTAGTGACTGGTTATAGTAATGGTAGTGTCTGGTTATAGTAGTGGTAGTGACTGGTTATAGTAGTGGTAGTGTCTGGTTATAGTAGTGGTAGTGTCTGGTTATAGTAGTGGTAGTGTCTGGTTATAGTAGTGGTAGTGTCTGGTTATAGTAGTGGTAGTGTCTGGTTATAGTAGTGGTAGTGACTGGTTATAGTAGTGTCTGGTTATAGTAGTGTCTGGTTATAGTAATGGTAGTGTCTGGTTATAGTAGTGGTAGTGACTGGTTATAGTTGTAGTAGTGGTAGTGTCTGGTTATAGTAGTGGTAGTGTCTGGTTATAGTAGTGGTAGTGTCTGGTTATAGTAGTGGTAGTGTCTGGTTATAGTAGTGGTAGTGTCTGGTTATAGTAGTGGTAGTGTCTGGTTATAGTAGTGGTAGTGTCTGGTTATAGTAGTGGTAGTGACTGGTTATAGTAGTGGTAGTGTGACTGGTTATAGTAGTGGTAGTGACTGGTTATAGTTGTAGTAGTGGTAGTGTCTGGTTATAGTAGTGGTAGTGTCTGGTTATAGTAGTGGTAGTGACTGGTTATAGTAGTGGTAGTGACTGGTTATAGTAGTGGTAGTGACTGGTTATAGAAATGGTAGTGACTGGTTATAGTTGTAGTAGTGATAGTGTCTGGTTATAGTAGTGGTAGTGTCTGGTTATAGTAGTGGTAGTGACTGGTTATAGTAGTGGTAGTGACTGGTTATAGTAGTGGTAGTGACTGGTTATAGTAGTGGTAGTGACTGGTTATAGTAGTGGTAGTGACTGGTTATAGAAATGGTAGTGACTGGTTATAGTTGTAGTAGTGGTAGTGTCTGGTTATAGTAGTGGTAGTGTCTGGTTATAGTAGTGGTAGTGACTGGTTATAGTAGTGGTAGTGACTGGTTATAGTTATAGTAGTGGTAGTGACTGGTTATAGTTATAGTAGTGGTAGTGACTGGTTATAGTAATGGTAGTGTCTGGTTATAGTAATGGTAGTGTCTGGTTATAGTAGTGGTAGTGTCTGGTTATAGTAGTGGTAGTGTCTGGTTATAGTAGTGGTAGTGTCTGGTTATAGTAATGGTAGTGTCTGGTTATAGTAGTGGTAGTGTCTGGTTATAGTAGTGGTAGTGACTGGTTATAGTAGTGGTAGTGTCTGGTTATAGTAGTGGTAGTGTCTGGTTATAGTAGTGGTAGTGTCTGGTTATAGTAGTGGTAGTGTCTGGTTATAGTAGTGGTAGTGTCTGGTTATAGTAATGGTAGTGTCTGGTTATAGTAATGGTAGTGTCTGGTTATAGTAGTGGTAGTGTCTGGTTATAGTAGTGGTAGTGTCTGGTTATAGTAGTGGTAGTGTCTGGTTATAGTAATGGTAGTGTCTGGTTATAGTAGTGGTAGTGTCTGGTTATAGTAGTGGTAGTGACTGGTTATAGTAGTGGTAGTGTCTGGTTATAGTAGTGGTAGTGTCTGGTTATAGTAGTGGTAGTGTCTGGTTATAGTAATGGTAGTGTCTGGTTATAGTAGTGGTAGTGTCTGGTTATAGTAGTGGTAGTGACTGGTTATAGTTATAGTAGTGGTAGTGACTGGTTATAGTTATAGTAGTGGTAGTGACTGGTTATAGTTATAGTAGTGGTAGTGTCTGGTTATAGTAGTGGTAGTGTCTGGTTATAGTAGTGGTAGTGTCTGGTTATAGTAGTGGTAGTGTCTGGTTATAGTAGTGGTAGTGTCTGGTTATAGTAATGGTAGTGTCTGGTTATAGTTACAGTAGTGGTAGTGTCTGGTTATAGTAGTGGTAGTGTCTGCAGTAGTAATGATGCTGACTGGTTATAGTTGAAAAAAGTAGGTAGATGAAAAGTTAGTATAGCCTGAACAAATGAAAGTTGGTTTGCCTTATATAGCTTGATTGTTTCATAAGATACTGTTGGTGATTTATATTATGCTAATTTATATAATTATAGTTGGTGAACAATACAATACATAATTGAAGTTGGAAGGGCCTGAACATTGGTTTAGTTTATGTAGCTTGAACGGTTCTATAATTACCATTGGTTAGTTATTTTTTGCATTTTTTTTTATTTTTATAAAAAAAAAGTTTTTTTTTAAATGATGTTGACACGCAATGTAAGTAGGGTCAGTCTAAACATCTCAGCATTGGTGTCACGCCCTGACCTTAGTTATCTCTGTTTTCTTTATTATTTTGGTCAGGTCAGGGTGTGACGAGGGTGGGTATGCTTGTTTTGTATTGTCTAGGGTTTTTTGTAAGTCTAGGGGTTTAGTAAATCTAGGTATATGTGTGGCTATGGTGGCCCGATTATGGTTCCCAATCAGAGGCAGCTGTTTATCGTCGTCTCTGATTGGGGACCATATTTAGGTTGCCATTTTCCCTTGGGTAATTGTGGGTTCTTGTCTATGTGTTAGCACTCATGTGGTTAGTCACTTTTCGTTCGGTTATTTGTTGTTTTGTTAGTTTGTTTCACTGTTCATTCATTTAATAAATTAAGAATGTATGCTTACCACCCTGCGCCTTGGCCTCCTCTTTACAACGAACGTGACAACGATTTCATATCTTCAAACTTTTTCTGTAACTTGTTTGTGGAGTGGTCAAAAGTTACGTTTATAAATAGTTTTAGGGAAGTGTTGTTGATGCGGGTTACTTACAGCTGTAACATTTGATCGTTAGCAGATTATTCTGTTTTGAAAAGCAGAGAAGAAGAGGAAGATTCCATATTCTCAATTTTTGTTTTGTCTAAGTTGATTTCAAAACTGTCAAAGTAGCTGATATTGTTTACAGTGAACGTTTGAAGTGACGATGTCACAATGCGGAGTTTTAGATTTGTTAACAAGTCCCATTAAAGGGGGCAAAAAGAATGACAGACAAATGTATAGTATAAGTAATATCAAAAAGTTGTACGCAAGCACACTATTCCAGACCAGTCTGCACATGTCAAAGTTTAAATGTAGTTTCTAGCTTAAAGAGTGTAAGAGGAGTAGTGTGCAGATGAATAACTTGCTCATGGTTTCCCCATCTCGGTTCTCAGGACCCCAAGGGGTGCATGTTTTGGTTTTTGCCCTAACACAACACAGCGGGTTCAACTAATCCCAAGTTTAATTGGTGAGACTTGCTATAACTCTTTAGCTAGGTAGAAGTTTAAAACGTTGAATTACTTATTATTAAATATGACTATTTTTTAGCAATCCGTTACATATAGTCAACGTTAATGTATTAAAATAATTTGTTTTGTTACTTTTGATAGGCTAATATATCAACCAGATTACTGATAGGCTAATATATCAACCAGATTACTGGTAGGGTAATATATCAACCAGATGACTGTGATAGGCTAATATATCAACCAGATTACTGTGATAGGCTAATATATCAACCAGATTACTGTGATAGGCTAATATATCAACCAGATTACTGTGATAGGCTAATATATCAACCAGATTACTGTGATAGGCTAATATATCAACCAGATTACTGTGATAGGCTAATATATCAACCAGATTACTGTGATAGGCTAATATATCAACCAGATTACTGGTAGGGTAATATATCAACCAGATTACTGATAGGCTAATATATCAACCAGATTACTGATAGGGTAATATATCAACCAGATTACTGTGATAGGCTAATATATCAACCAGATTACTGGTAGGGTAATATATCAACCAGATGACTGTGATAGGCTAATATATCAACCAGATTACTGTGATAGGCTAATATATCAACCAGATTACTGTGATAGGCTAATATATCAACCAGATTACTGTGATAGGCTAATATATCAACCAGATTACTGTGATAGGCTAATATATCAACCAGATTACTGTGATAGGCTAATATATCAACCAGATGACTGTGATAGGCTAATATATCAACCAGATTACTGTGATAGGGTAATATATCAACCAGATTACTGTGATAGGCTAATATATCAACCAGATTACTGTGATAGGCTAATATATCAACCAGATGACTGTGATAGGCTAATATATCAACCAGATTACTGTGATAGACGAATATATCAACCAGATTACTGTGATAGGCTAATATATCAACCAGATGACTGTGCTAGGCTAATATATCAACCATATGTCTAAACTACAGTTGTTGTGTGTGAAAACTGATAGAAGAAAGACAGGCCAAACCGATGTTCTGTCAGGTCACGTGGACAACACGCTTAGGAAAGCAAAGCAACTCTGAATCATTCATGCTGTGGGGTTCAGATAAATACCTGCATGATTTACTTTTGGAAAACGTTCAGTGTAAATTAAGTGTAATTGTAGTTGAATGATGATGTAATGGATAGAAAGTTTTAGGCTATTGTTTGGGGATATAAATGGGATGGTGCATCTAGTGATGTGAGACGACATCTCTTTTTCAAATCTGACATCGTCAGAGTGCGTAGCTGAACACTGTGTGCTGAAAACACTCCGGTTTGTTATTTTAACTAAAACAACCAGTCTTTGTTAAACATAAATAACAAACTTGTTTTTGCGTGTGTTCCCCCGACGCGGTTAGCTTTTAACAGCTAGGACCGCTATTCCTTATTCCGGAATCCCGCTGAACTGACAGGTTAACGTCTGCTTGAAAGAGCCGCTAACCTAGCTAAGCCACCAACGTTAGCCGTCAAGCTAACGCAGTTAGTCCCAGATGAGTTTTCCGATGGAGCCCTCTATCTGGATAAGTAAATGAATGGTTCCAGCGCTGTAGATGCTGTAGGAGCTGTAGGAGCTGTATGAGCTGTATGAGCTGTATGAGCTGTATGAGCTGTAGGAGCTGTATGATCTGTATGAGCTGCATGAGCTGTAGGAGCTGTAGGAGCTGTATGAGCTGTATGAGCTGTAGGAGCTGTATGAGCTGTAGGAGCTGTATGAGCTGTATGATCTGTAGGAGCTGTAGGAGCTGTAGGAGCTGTATCTACTACGCTTTGATTCAGATCAAAACTGTATCTCTCAGAGATCCAATGTGGCAATTGCTTGCTGAGGATTATAGTCTATTCACTCTAACAAACAGTACTGATCTTATAAAAATAAATATTATTATATATTGAATCATTAAAATGTTAGAAGCTTTCAGGAAACTGCCTACGTATTAGATTTGCACATAGCTAGTTCAAAATAGTACCAGGCTACAGTATATTAGTAAAAGCTAGCAAAGCACATCATACTGTAGCACTTTATTTTGATCACGCAGATCTTCCATGTTGTATCTATACTTTACAGTATTACAGTATTACAGTATTTCCTTTATAACACTTTTTAATGACATCACAAAATAACAACCCATATGACATTAGTGTTCATCACTGACCATTCCACACGTTCCTATGTTAGAAATATTATTCCAGTATTCGCTTTAGAATGTGTTAAGTGTGTTGTTGTGGTCCGTAGTTGTGGTCAGAAGCTATAATCTGTAGTTGTGTTGTTGTGGTCCGTAGTTGTGGTCAGAAGCTATAATCTGTAGTTGTGTTGTTGTGGTCCGTAGTTGTGGTCAGAAGCTATAATCTGTAATTGTGTTGTTGTGGTCGGTAGTTGTGTAGCCAGTAATTGTGTAGTTGTGGTTGTGTGTTTGGTCAGTAATTGTGGTCAGTGGTTGTGTGCTTCTGGTTCAGTAGTTTTGTTTGCGGTAATTGTGTGTTTGTGGTCAGTACTTTTGGTCAGTGACCTTCAGATCAGGTCTGTGACCTTGTTGCTGGTTCAGGTCAGGTCTGTGACCTTGTTGCTGGTTCAGGTCAGGTCTGTGACCTTGTTGCTGGTTCAGGTCAGGTCTGTGACCTTGTTGCTGGTTCAGGTCAGGTCTGTGACCTTGTTGCTGGTTCAGGTCAGGTCTGTGACCTTGTTTCTGGTTCAGGTCAGGTCTGTGACCTTGTTGCTGGTTCAGGTCAGGTCTGTGACCTTGTTGCTGGTTCAGGTCTGTGACCTTGTTTCTGGTTCAGATAAGGTATGTGACCTTGTTTCTGGTTCAGATAAGGTATGTGACCTTGTTGCTGGTTCAGGTCAGGTCTGTGACCTTGTTGCTGGTTCAGATCAGGTCTGTGACCTTGTTTCTGGTTCAGGTCAGGTCTGTGACCTTGTTGCTGGTTCAGGTCAGGTCTGTGACCTTGTTTCTGGTTCAGGTCAGGTCTGTGACCTTGTTTCTGGTTCAGGTCAGGTCTGTGACCTTGTTGCTGGTTCAGGTCAGGTCTGTGACCTTGTTGCTGGTTCAGGTCAGGTCTGTGACCTTGTTTCTGGTTCAGGTCAGGTCTGTGACCTTGTTGCTGGTTCAGATCAGGTCTTTGACCTTGTTTCTGGTTCAGGTCAGGTCTGTGACCTTGTTGCTGGTTCAGATCAGGTCTGTGACCTTGTTGCTGGTTCAGATCAGGTCTGTGACCTTGTTGCTGGTTCAGGTCAGGTCTGTGACCTTGTTTCTGGTTCAGATCAGGTCTGTGACCTTGTTGCTGGTTCAGGTCAGGTCTGTGACCTTGTTTCTGGTTCAGATCAGGTCTGTGACCTTGTTGCTGGTGCAGGTCGGGTCTGTGACCTTGTTTCTGGTTCAGATCAGGTCTGTGACCTTGTTTCTGGTTCAGGTCAGGTCTGTGACCTTGTTGCTGGTTCAGGTCAGGTCTGTGACCTTGTTTCTGGTTCAGATCAGGTCTGTGACCTTGTTGTTTCTGGTTCAGGTCAGGTCTGTGACCTTGTTGCTGGTTCAGGTCAGGTCTGTGACCTTGTTTCTGGTTCAGATCAGGTCTGTGACCTTGTTGCTGGTTCAGGTCAGGTCTGTGACCTTGTTTCTGGTTCAGATCAGGTCTGTGACCTTGTTTCTGGTTCAGGTCAGGTCTGTGACCTTGTTGCTGGTTCAGGTCAGGTCTATGACCTTGTTTCTGGTTCAGATCAGGTCTGTGACCTTGTTGTTTCTGGTTCAGGTCAGGTCTGTGACCTTGTTGCTGGTTCAGATCAGGTGTGTGACCTTGTTGCTGGTTCAGGTCAGGTCTGTGACCTTGTTTCTGGTTCAGGTCAGGTCTGTGACCTTGTTGCTGGTTCAGGTCAGGTCTGTGACCTTGTTTCTGGTTCAGGTCAGGTCTGTGACCTTGTTGCTGGTTCAGGTCAGGTCTGTGACCTTGTTTCTGGTTCAGGTCAGGTCTGTGACCTTGTTGCTGGTTCAGGTCAGGTCTGTGACCTTGTTGCTGGTTCAGGTCAGGTCTGTGACCTTGTTTCTGGTTCAGGTCAGGTCTATAGGTAGTATCTTAGTTTGTAATACGTTGTTGTGTTGTGTTTCTCAGGCCCTCAGGTGAGGAACGCCCTGACTGCCTCCAACCTGACCCAGACACAGCTAGCTACCATCTGGTGAGTTTGTGAGTAGCTGTCTGTCTCTGTGTGTGTTCGTCTTTCTGAATGTGTGTGTAATTTATTGGTGTGGGTGCAGGACCCTGGCTGACGTGGATAAGGACGGTCAGCTGAGAGCTGAGGAGTTTATTCTGGCCATGCACCTGGTAGACATGGTTACGACAGGATGTCCGCTACCCCTCACCCTGCCCTCAGACCTGGTACCCCCCTGTCTTAGGTAACACACACACGAACACACACACACACACACACACACACACACACACACCCTGCCCTCAGACCTGGTACCCCCCTGTCTTAGGTAACACACACACGAACACACACACACACACACACACACACACACACACACACACACACACACACACACACACACACACACACACACCCTGCCCTCAGACCTGGTACCCCCCTGTCTTAGGTAACACACACACACACACACACACACACACACACACACACACAGACACACACGTGCTCACACTATCTTCCTGATTGGTGTTTTGAATGAAGTCTTTCAGCGTTGTTTCAGGTTTAATTATTTTTTCTCTGTCATCTGTAGAGATAGCAGGCCAGTAGAGATGTTGAATGGAACTGGGCCCTACCTCTCCACTGGCCTGATAGACGGGACAGCAGAGCTTGAACCTGCACACAAGAACAAGAACAACGGTACATAACCTTATCCATAACTCAAACATAACCCTAACATAACCCTAACCCTAACATAACCCTAACATAACCATAACCCTAACATAACCATAACCCTAACATAACCCTAACATAACCCTAACCCTAACATAACCATAACCCTAACATAACCATAACCCTAACATAACCATAACCCTAACATAACCATAACCCTAACATGACCCTGACATAACCATAACCCTAACATAACCCTAACATAACATAACCCTAACATAACCATAACCCTAACATAACCCTAACATAACCCTAACATAACCCTAACATAACCATAACCCTAACATAACCATAACCCTAACATAACCATAACCCTAACATAACCATAACCCTAACATAACCATAACCCTAACATAACCATAACATAACCATAACCATAACATAACCATAACCCTAACACAACCATAACCCTAACATAACCCTAACATAACCATAACCCTAACATAACCATAACCCTAACATAACCATAACATAACCATAACCATAACATAACCATAACCCTAACACAACCATAACCCTAACATAACCCTAACATAACCATAACCCTAACATAACCATAACCCTAACATAACATAACCCTAACATAACCATAACCCTAACATAACCATAATCCTAACAAAACCCTAACATAACATAACCATAACCCTAACATAACCCTAACATAACCCTAACATAACATAACCCTAACATAACCATAACCCTAACATAACCCTAACATAACCCTGACATAACCATAACCCTAACATAACCATAACCCTAATCCTAACATAACCCTAACATAACCCTAACATAACCCTGACATAACCATAACCCTAACATAACCATAACCCTAATCCTAACATAACCCTTACATAACCATAACCCTAACATAACCCTAACCCTAACATAACCCTAACATAACCATAACCCTAACATAACCATAACCCTAACATAACCATAACATAACCATGACATAACCATAACCCTAACATAACCATAACCCTAACATAACCCTAACATAACCATAACCCTAACATAACCATAACCCTAACCATAACCCTAACATAACCATAACCCTAACTATATTATGAGGGGTTATAGGTCGTTACAAGAGGTGACAACTGTCTCTCTTACCCCTTCAATGATGCTGACTTTATGTACTCTCTCCTTCTGTCTCCCCCCTGATCTCCTCTCCCCCTTCTCTCCTCTCCCCCTTCTCTCCTCTCCCATGTCCCCTCTCCTCTCCCATCCCTCCTACTCTCCCGTCTCCTCTCCCATCCTTCCTCCTCTCCCCTCCCTCCTCCTCCCCCCTCTCACCACCTCCTTACTCTCCCCTCCCTCCTCCTCCCCTCTCCTCTCCCTTCCCTCCTACTCTCCTCTCCCCTCCCCCCTCTCCTCTCCTCTCCCCTCCCTTCTACTCTCCTCTCCCATCCCCCCTCTCCTCTCCCATCCCTCCTACTCTCCTCTCCCCTCCCTCCTCCTCTCCCCTCCCTCCTCCCACCCTCTCACCTCCTTCCTACTCTCCCCTCCCCTCCCTCCTACTCTCCTCTCCCCTCCCTCCTACTCTCCTCTCCCCTCCTTCCTACTCTCCTCTCCTCTCCTTCCTACTCTCCTCTCCCCTCCCCTCCATCCGCCTCCCATCCCTCCTCCCTCCCTCTCCCCTCTCCTCTGCCCTCCCTCCTCCTCCCCTCTCCTCTCCCCTCCCTCCTCCCCTCTCCTCTCCCCTGCCTCCTCCTCCCCTCTCCTCTCCCATCCCTCGTCCTCTCCCCTGCCTCCTCCTCCCCTCTCCTCTCCCCTCCCTTCTACTCTCCACTCCCATCCCCCCTCTCCTCTCCCATCTCTCCTACTCTCCTCTCCCCTCCCTCCTCCTCTCCCCTCCCTCCTCCTCCCACCCTCTCCCCTCCCTCCTCCCCTCTCCTCTCCCCTGCCTCCTCCTCCCCTCTCCTCTCCCCTCCCTCCTACTCTCCTCTCCCCTCCTTCCTACTCTCCTCCCCTCTCCCCTCCCCTCCCTCCTCCTCCCCTCTCCTCTCCCCTCCCTCCTCCCCTCTCCTCTCCCCTGCCTCCTCCTCCCCTCTCCTCTCCCCTGCCTCATCCTCCCCTCTCCTCTCCCCTCCCTCCTCCCCTCTCCTCTCCCCTGCCTCCTCCTCCCCTCTCCTCTCCCCTGCCTCATCTTCCCCTCTCCTCTCCCCTGCCTCCTCCTCTCCCCTCCCTCCCCCTCCCCTCCCATCCCTACTCCTCTCCCCTCCCTCCTCCTCCTCTCCCCTCCGCTCTCCTCTCCCCTCCCTCCTCCTCCCCTCTCCTCTCCTCTCCCCTCCCTCCTCCCCTCTCCACTCCCATCCCCTCTCCTCTCCCCTCTCTCCTCCTCCCCTCTCCACTCCCATCCCCTCTCCTCTCCCCTGCCTCCTCCTCCCCTCTCCTCTCCTCTCCCATCCCTCCTCCTCTCCCCTGCCTCCTCCTCCCCTCTCCTCTCCCATCCCTCCTCCTCTCCCCTCCCTCCTCCTCTCCTCTCCCCTCCCTCCCCCTCCCCTCTCCTCTCCCCTCCCTCCCCATCCCCTCTCCTCTCCCATCCCTCCTTCTCTCCTCTTACCTCCCTCCTCCTCCCCTCTCCTCTCCCATCCCTCCTCCTCTCCTCTCCCTCCTTCTCTCCTCTCACCTCCCTCCTTCTCTCCTCTCACCTCCCTCCCCATCCCTTCTCCTCTCCCATCCCTCCTCCTCTCCTCTCCCCTCCCTCCTTCTCTCCTCTCACCTCCCTCTTACTCTCCTCTCCCCTCCCTCCTCCTCCAGTAGTATCGTATGAAGACCGTCTGAAGGAAAACTTTGCGCGAGGCAGCGCTGAGCTGGAGAAGCGTCGTCTGGCTCTAGAAGATAAACAGAGGAGGGAGGTGGAGATGAGAGAGAGGGAGGCCAGTGAGGTGCAGGGGATGAGAGAGGTGTGGGAGCAGGAGCAGGAGAACAAGAGACAACAAGAAGAGGAGAGACAGAGAGAGAGAAAAGAGGTGGGACCAGTGTTCATTTTGTCAACAAAAATAAACTCAAATATTTGTGAAAGATATTTGTCAAACACCACATTTCAGTGGTGTATAACTAAACCAAAATAATGTTTCATTTCAGTTGACTGAAACGAGACGAAATGATCTCTGACTAAAATCTGCCCACTAAGTGGACTGGACAAGAGTGGAGTGGAGAGAATGCACATTTTTCCATTGATAAACACAATTAATTTTAGCATCACAGATGCACAGTGCAGTTCTGTTCAGCAGTTAGCAAAGACACGTCACAGCCGACACGTCACAGCCGGCACGTCACAGCCGGCACGTCACAGCCGGCACGTCACAGCCGGCACGTCACAGCCGACACGTCACAGCCGGCACGTCACAGCCGACACGTCACAGCCGACACGTCACAGCCGACACGTCACAGCCTTCATCAGCTGGTGAGCTACGGGGGAGTTAGCGATGACTGTGGACAGAACGGCTTCTAATTATACTCTCTTGCTTCCCCGTAAGCTAACCAGTCAACACCAAGCTTTCTAAGTTATCTACCTGGTTAAGAAACACAAGTTGCTTTATGAAATTTAAAAACAATAGCAGCATTGAGGAAAAACAACAGTCCAGGTATGTGTTTCTCTCCCTTGAGTCTAGAAAATTAGGCCGTCTTTCAATTTGTAGTCTCACTCAACCCTCCCACTTAGCCTACTGCGATTCTTTGCCAGGTTCTGTAGCCAACAAGTCCTCCCATTTCCCTCGGAGAGAACTGCTTGACAAATTACAGTTTGAAAGGTATTACCCATAATAGGGGCTCAACATATTTTCCTTTCTATGGTTCGTTGGCAGGCGGGGCTACACCTTGACTGGGTGAAAGACCAATATCTGGAGGTTAAGTAACTCCACTACATCACTGGGTGATACAGTCATTATCTGGAGGTTTAGTGTCTCCACTACATCACTGGGTAAAACAGTCATTATCTGGAGGTTTAGTGATTCCACTTCATCACTGGGTGATACAGTCATTATCTGGAGGTTAAGTGACTCCACTACATCACTGGGTGATACAGTCATTATCTGGAGGTTTAGTGTCTCCACTACATCACTGGGTAAAACAGTCATTATCTGGAGGTTTAGTGATTCCAATTCATCACTGGGTGATACAGTCATTATCTGGAGGTTTAGTGACCACTACATCACTGGGTGATACAGTCATTATCTGGAGGTTTAGTGACTCCACTACATCACTGGGTGATACAGTCATTATCTGGAGGTTTAGTGACTCCACTACATCACTGGGTGATACAGTCATTATCTGGAGGTTTAGTGATTCCAATTCATCACTGGGTGATACAGTCATTATCTGGAGGTTAAGTGACTCCACTACATCACTGGGTGATACAGTCATTATCTGGAGGTTTAGTGTCTCCACTACATCACTGGGTAAAACAGTCATTATCTGGAGGTTTAGTGATTCCACTTCATCACTGGGTGATACAGTCATTATCTGGAGGTTAAGTGACTCCACTACATCACTGGGTGATACAGTCATTATCTGGAGGTTTAGTGTCTCCACTACATCACTGGGTAAAACAGTCATTATCTGGAGGTTTAGTGATTCCAATTCATCACTGGGTGATACAGTCATTATCTGGAGGTTTAGTGACCACTACATCACTGGGTGATACAGTCATTATCTGGAGGTTTAGTGACTCCACTACATCACTGGGTGATACAGTCATTATCTGGAGGTTTAGTGACTCCACTACATCACTGGGTGATACAGTCATTATCTGGAGGTTTAGTGATTCCAATTCATCACTGGGTGATACAGTCATTATCTGGAGGTTAAGTGACTCCACTACATCACTGGGTGATAGTCATTATCTGGAGGTTTAGTGACTCCACTACATCACTGGGTGATACAGTCATTATCTGGAGGTTTAGTGACTCCACTACATCACTGGGTGATACAGTCATTATCTGGAGGTTTAGTGATTCCAATTCATCACTGGGTGATACAGTCATTATCTGGAGGTTTAGTGACTCCACTTCATCACTGGGTGATACAGTCATTATCTGGAGATTTAGTGACCACTACATCACTGGGTGATATAGTAATTATCTGGAGATTTAGTGACTCCACTTCATCTCTGGGTGATACAGTCATTATCTGGAGGTTTAGTGACCACTACATCACTGGGTGACACAGTCATTATCTGGAGGTTTAGTGACCAGTACATCACTGGGTGAAACGGTCATCCCCTTTAACCAGATACACCTCCATTATGATATACATCCCCTTTAACCAGATACTCCTCCATTATGATATCCATCCCATTTAACCAGATACTCCTCCATTATGATATCCATCCCCTTTAACCAGATACTCCTCCATTATGATATACATCCCCTTTAACCAGATACTCCTCCATTATGATATCCATCCCCTTTAACCAGATACTCCTCCATTATGATATACATCCCCTTTAACCAGATACTCCTCCATTATGATATCCATCCCCTTTAACCAGATACACCTCCATTATGATATACATCCCCTTTAACCAGATACTCCTCCATTATGATATCCATCCCCTTTAACCAGATACTCCTCCATTATGATATCCATCCCCTTTAACCAGATATTATATACAGTACCAGTCAAAGGTTTGGACACACCTACTCATTCCAGGGTTTTTCTTAACTTTTTACTATTTTCTACATTGTAGAATAATAGTGAAGACATCAAAACTATGAAATAACACATATGGAATCATGTAGTAACCAAAAAGGTATTAAACAATTTTTATTTTTTATTTTAGTTCAGCATATGTGGGAACTCCTTCAATAATTTTGGAAAAGCGTTCCAGGTGATGCTGGTTGAGATAATGCCAAGAGTGTGCAAAGCTGTCATCAAGGCAAAGGGTGGCTACTTTGAAGAATCACTTGTTGGCTGCTTTTCCTTCACTCTGCGGTCTAACTCATCCCTAACCATCACATTTGGGTTGAGGACGGAGGATTGTGGAGGCCAGGTCATCTAATGCCGTACTCCATCACTCTCCTTCTTGGTCAATTAGTCTGTCTCGCTTTATCTCTCTCTCTCTCTCTCTTTTCTCTCTCTCTCTCTGTCTCTCTCTGTCTCTCTCGTTTAATCTCTGTCTCGCTCTCTCTCTTTTTCATGCTCTTTTCTCTCTCGGGCTCTCGCAGGCAGCGCAACAGGAGCAGGAGCGCCAGCGGAGGGAGGAGTGGGAGCGAGTGAGGAAGGAAGAGTTGTGGAGGATGAGAGAAAGAGAGCAGGAGGAGATCACTGTGCTCCGAGCCAAGAAGAAGAGTTTGGAGATGGAGCTGGAGGCTGTGGTGAGACAGATGGCCTAGCCATTAGAGCGTTATTATTACACACACCACACACACCACCCACACACACACACCACCCACACACACCACACACCCACACCACCCACACCACACACACCACACACACACCACCCACACATACACCACACACACATACACCACCCACACACACACCACACACACACACACCACACACACACACACACCACACACACACACACACACACACCACACACACACACACACCACACACACACCACCCACACATACACCACCCACACACACACCACCCACACACACACACACCACCCACACATACACCACCCAAACACACAAACCACCCACACACACACACACGTTACACACACACGCGTTATTATTACACACACCACCCACACAACACCCACATACACCACCCACACACACACAACACCCACACACACACCACCCACACATACACCACCCACACACACACAACACACCACACACACACCACCCACACACACACAACACACCACACACACGCACACACCACCCACCCATACACCACCCACAGACACACCACCCACACACACACCACCCACACACGTGCGGCAGATGGCAGTGGGTCAGTGACCCTGAAAGGTTAGTATCCGACAAGGTGAACAATCTGTTGACGTGCCCTTGAGCAAGGTATTTAACCTTAATTCCTCCATGGTTGCTGGTGATAATGTTGACCCTGGCCGTGACCCCACTCTATGTTGATAATGGTGACCCTGGCCTTGACCCCACTCTATGTTGATAATGGCTGACCCTGGCCGTGACCCCACTCTATGTTGATAATGGTGACCCTGGCCGTGACCCCACTCTATGTTGATAATGGCTGACCCTGGCCGTGACCCAGGGTCAGCACGCACGCACGCACACACACAATTACATTAACCCCTGATTGGTGGTTGGTCTCCAGGGCAGCAGACACAAGCAGTTATCAGATGGTCTCCGTGACGCCCAGAGTAAGAGGCGGATCCAAAGAGCGGAGATCGATCTCATCAATCAGCGGAGAGATGGGCGTGCCTCCAAGATCAACACCCTGCAGACACAGTTTGAGGTCAGAGCCAATCCCTCCATCTGTCATTACTCCATCGTTCTAGCCCTCCATCTCCACCCCTCCTCCCCTCAATATATCCATCCCTCCATCACCACCCCTCCTCCCCTCAATATGTTCATCCCTCCATCACCACCCCTCCTCCCCTCAATACATCCATCCCTCCATCACCACCCCTCCCCTCAATACGTCCATCCCTCCATCACCACCCCTCCTCCCCTCAATATGTTCATCCCTCCATCACCACCCCTCCTCCCCTCAATACGTCCATCCCTCCATCACCACCCCTCCTCCCCTCAATACATCCATCCCTCCATCACCACCCCTCCTCCTCTCAATATGTCCATCCCTCCATCACCACCCCTCCTCCCCTCAATACATCCATCCCTCCATCACCACCCCTCCTCCCCTCAATACGTCCATCCCTCCCTCAATATGTCCATCCTTCCCTCAATATGTCCATCCTTCCCTCAATATGCCCATCCCTCCATCTCTCTCTCCATCCATCTTTCCATTCCAATAATCTTACTCTTCTCTCCCTTCCTCAGCAAAAATGCTTATTTGGTAAAATAAGGTTTACAGCAATACTGGTACTGTACAATAAACACGTGTCTCTCTTCTGTCCTCCAACACCATAGGATAGTGGGCTCCAGGGAGCCAGCCAGCTATAGGTTACTATAAATACATGTGTGTCTGTGTACAATAGGACTACCAGAGGAAACTGTGTCAGTTGGTTCCACAGCAACAGAGACTGACAGAGAGACTCAAGAACATGGGCTGCAACAACATCCCTGGTAAACACACACACACAGACACACAGACACAGACACAGACACACACACACACACACACACTGCTCTCAACATTCTCTCAACCTTGAACTCTGTGCTGATCTCCATGACCTCTGACCTGTGTTGGTAGCTGTGGCAATGACCTCTGTAGGTGGCAGCGTTGCGGAGAAGGGCGTGGTCTGTCGGAGGCTGAAGGACCAATTAGACACTCTGGAGAGAGAGACAACCGACAAGCTGGCCATGATGGACCACTACCAGCAAGACCTCAAGGTACCACTACAGACCACTACAGACTAGTACATACCACTACAGACCACTACAGACTAGTACATACCACTACAGACTAGTACATACTGCTACAGACCACTACAGACCACTACAGACTAGTACATACCAGTACAAACCACTACAGACCACTACAGACCCCTACAGACCAGTACCAGCAAGACATCAAAGTACAGACCACTAGAGACCAGCTAAAACCTGGACAGACCACTAGAGACCAGCTAAAACCTGGACAGACCACTAGAGACCAGCTAAAACCTGGACAAACTACTAGAGACCAGCTAAAACCTGAACAGACCACTAGAGACAAGCTAAAACCTGAACAGCACTAGAGACAAGCTAAAACCTGGACAGACCACTAGAGACACCGACCATATTCAACGGGTGTTGTACACTTTAGCAACCTCTTGGGGATAGTGAGACGCTAGCGTCTCAAGTGGCCAATAGCCTCGGGAAATGCATAGCGCCAAATTCAAATAAAACGCTATAAAACTCAAACTTTCATTAAATCACACATGCAGGGTACTCAATTAAACTCAATTAAAGCTACACTCGTTGTGAATCCAGCCAACATGTCAGATTTTAAAAATGCTTTTCGGCGAAAGCATGAGATTTTCTGATAGCATGCACCCACCTGAACCAGTTGTAAACAAAATAACTAGCGTAGCAGGCGCTACACAAAACACTGAAATAAAATATAAAACATGCATTACCTTTGACGAGCTTCTTTTGTTGGCACTCCAATATGTCCCATAAACATCACAATTGGTCCTTTTTTTCCGATTTAATTCCGTCCATATATACCCAAAATGTCCATTTATAAAGCAGGTTTGATCCGGAAAAAACAGCTTGCCAAAACACAACGTCACTACAAAACATTTCTAAAGTTGCCTATAAACTTTGCCAAAATATTTCAAACTGCTTTTGTAATACAACTTTAGGTATTTTTAAATGTTAATAATTGATCAAATTGTAGACGGGGCAATCTGTGTTCAATAGAGAAAGTAAACAAAACATGCACCATTTTCCCTCTTGCGTAACTATCAACAGTGTAATGTTGTTCCAGGATGTGCCTCTTCTTCGTTGCACCAATGATTAACTTCAACCCAATTCCAAAGACTGATGACATCCTGTGGAAGTCGTAGGAACTGTAAAATGGTCGCTATCAAATATCCCTTGGCAAAGACAACTGAGGGAACGGTCAGAGGCAAAAAAAATAAAAAATTCTGAACAGTTTTTCCTCTGGGTTTTGCCTGCTACATAAGTTATGTTATAGTCACAGACATATAGCTAGCTAGCTAGTTAAACAATGAACCTAGCTAGAACCTAGCTAGGTAAACAGTGTGTAAGATCACACACGTCATGTTAGCTAACGAGCCACTACACTGCATGAATCTGCTGGGAGCTAGCTAACATTAGGCTCTACCTAGCAAAGCAAACCGTTCTGGGATACGAATAATAACGTCATACACGTAACGTTAGCTAGGGAGCCAGCCAGCTAACGCTAGCTAGCTAGCTAACAGTACATTTTAGCTTGAAATGAAACCACTTTCTGTCAATTGGAAATATGTAATATCTGAAAATGTAGCTAGCTAACACTAGACTATCTTACCCAAATACATCATCATGCATGATGGACACATCTCCCTGTCAGGAATGCTATGCCACTGTTGCCTTTAGTTTGAAGATGTAATCCAGAGACAGGTGTCTCCTCCATCTCATTAACTATCATACTCTATTTCCACTGATTTCATAACTTGATCCTCCAGAAAGTGGAGAGCTCCACTAAACAATAGTTTTTTTTAAAGCCGCATCCAACAGGTAATACAGTTTTGTTTCGGTACTGCAGTTTATGGCCCAGAAAGACCATTTCCATACACGGCCACATAGAGAAGTCAGATTTGAAAATGTGTAATAAGTCACTTTAGTCATCACACTGAAAAAAATATCCATTGAATTATTCAAATAATTGTTGTTGAGGCCGATAACATTTTTATTTTTTATATTCATCCAATGTCTGCCATGTTTTTGGATGACATAATGACGACATCGCTGCTCACGCTGCTCCCTGTGTGAACTGAGTGCTCAAATAGACAGAAGCCCTCTATATGGCAGACCAATCCGAACTCATCTCTCTGCATATCCAGCCCACTCATTATCTCAGTAAGTCATGGCTTGTGGGAAGGTTGCTGACTTTTTTATGTGGCTAAACCAACTAGGTTCATAATTTTAACAATTGTATTCATATTAACAGATGGCAAGTCTGTTATTAAGGCACATTAAATGTCACATGTTCCAGAAGGCATTTCTGCCCAAAAAATGCATTTTGATTAAAAAAAAACATTCAAAATGGTCCTGTGAAGTCGTGACTTGCGACACACTTTATTTATCGATTTTATTTCACCTTTATTTAACTAGTTAAACTAGTCAGTTCAGTTGTTGCTCTCAAATGGAAAAATAATTGCACCTGGCTTTACGCTCCAATTTCGACGCAGGGACACCAGGCGGACACTTGGAAAATGTAGTCTCTTATGGTCAATCTTCCAATGACATGCCTACAAATACGTCACAATGCTGTTAACGCCTTGGGAGAACGACAGAAAGTGTAGGCTCATTCCTTGCGCAATCACAGCCATATAAGGAGACAATGGAAAACAGAGCTTCAGAAATCTGCTCATTTCCTGGTTGACGCATCATCTTGGTTTCGCCTGTAGAATGAGTTCTGGGGCACTTACAGACAATATCTTTGCAGATTCTGAAACTTCAGAGTGTTTTCTTTCAAAAACTGTCAAGAATATGCATAGTCGAGCATCTTTTCGTGACAAAATATCGCGCTTAAAACGGGAACGTTTTTTATCCAAAAATGAAATAGCGCCCCTAGAGATCAAAGAGGTTAAGAACACATTCTTATTTACAATGACGGCCTACCAGGGAACAGACGGCCTACCAGGGAACAGACGGCCTACCAGGGAACAGACGGCCTACTAGGGAACAGACGGCCTACTAGGGAACAGACGGCCTACCAGGGAACAACTGCCTTGTTCAGGGGCAGAACGACAGATTTTTACCTTGTCAGCTCAGGGGATTTGATTCGCTCTAGGCTCTAGGCAACCTGCCACCTAGTTTCCTGAAACGGGTCACAAATGGGGCATGATCTGATCTTTGATCATGATTATTAAGTTATGCCTGGATCAACAATACCAACAGGGTCATGTTATAGTTCATCCTGTCTAGATCAACATTACCATCAGGGTCATGTTATAGTCAACCTGTCTAGATCAACAATACCATCAGGGTCATGTTATAGTCGACCTGTCTAGATCAACAATACCAACAGGGTCATGTTATAGTCGACCTGTCTAGATCAACAATACCAACAGGGTCATGTTATAGTCGACCTGTCTAGATCAACAATACCAACAGGGTCATGTTATAGTCGACCTGTCTAGATCAACAATACCAACAGGGTCATGTTATAGTCGACCTGTCTAGGTCAACAATACCATCAGGGTCATGTTATAGTCGACCTGTCTAGATCAACAATAACAACAGGGTCATGTTATAGTCAACCTGTCTAGATCAACAATACCAACAGGGTGTCATGACTCTCTCCTGGGTGAGGATCAAATGTGCCAGACCAGCTTGGAACATGGCTGACAGATAGACAGACCAGCTTGGAACATGGCTGACAGATAGACAGACCAGCTTGGAACATGGCTGACAGATTGACAGACCAGCTTGGAACATGGCTGACAGATAGACAGACCAGCTTGGAACATGGCTGACAGATAGACAGACCAGCTTGGAACATGGCTGACAGATAGCCAGACCAGCTTGGAACATGGCTGACAGATAGACAGACCAGCTTGGAACATGGCTGACAGATAGCCAGACCTCCAGGAGAGGAGAGTGGGGAGTTGTGCCGGTTTTGACACCTTACCTTAAGATAAATTGTGTTCCCCAAAATGGTCTTTCTTGCCCTGCAGTATTGGGGAAAGAATGTGCTGTGTGTAGAGAGATACTCTTGCCGCCAAAACCTTTTTCTGAAGACAGTGAATATTTAATAGATAAGGTAAGGGTTAGGTTAAGAATTGTATTTATTTATTTTTTTATTTTTTTATTTCACCTTTATTTAACCAGGTAGGCTAGTTGAGAACAAGTTCTCATTTGGAACTGCGACCTGACCAAGATAAAGCATAGCAGTGTGAACAGACAACACAGAGTTACACATGGAGTAAACAATTAACAAGTCAATAACACAGTAGAAAAAAGAGTCTATATACATTGTGTGCAAAAGGCATGAGGAGGTAGGCGAATAATTTTGCAGATTAACACTGGAGTGATAAATTATCAGATGGTCATGTACAGGTAGAGATATTGGTGTGCAAAGAGCAGAAAAGTAAATAAATATAAACAGTATGGGGATGAGGTAGGTAAAATTGGGTGGGCTATTTACCGATAGACTATGTACAGCTGTAGCGATCGGTTAGCTGCTCAGATAGCAGATGTTTGAAGTTGGTGAGGGAGATAAAAGTCTCCAACTTCGGCGATTTTTGCAATTCGTTCCAGTCACAGGCAGCAGAGAACTGGAACGAAAGGCGGCCAAATGAGGCGTTGGCTTTAGGGGTGATCAGTGAGATACACCTGCTGGACCGTGGGGATCTAAAGAATAATCCTGTCATATTGCTTTTCATTTTGTGATGTCATTAAAAACGGTTTAACGAAAATACTGTAACTTAGGAAGGAAACACATTCTAGCTGTCAAGTTTCCATCCAATAGGATGTTAATACAACATGAAGAACAATGAAACTATTTGTGTTAAGATATGAATGTGATTTCAGTTGTCTAATGAGATGATGATTTTTCATGTCTGTTGCACATTAACTAACCCATGCCCCTAATGAGCTCAGACGAGCATGTCAGTGTGATGGAACTGCCTTTCTGACCAGAGTGCTTAAAAGGACTCGCTAAGAATTTATAATATCAGATCAGAAAGTGTGGAGCGGTGGCTATAGTGCTGAAAATGGTAAGTCCAGTACATTAACGGATTGCTACTGGTGTGTAAAGTGACTCAACACGAGGTGAGAAGATAACCTCCACTACGAGACCAGAAAAATTCAGTCTGCAGCTATGCCATGTAAAAGTGGTCACAAGACACAAGGTGGGAAGGAAGACATCGCATCTCAGACAATCACTGGTGAATCTGAGTATCTGAACACCTCCACTACCAGGGAAGCTCTACAACTAAGAAGGACATTGTGACCTCTGGTGGACAAGCCAAGCCTGACAAAGAAGCCGAGCCTGACAAAGAAGCCGAGCCTTACACCGAAGCCGAGCCTGACACCGAAGCCGAGCCTGACACCGAAGCCGAGCCTTACACCGAAGCCGAGCCTTACACCGAAGCCGAGCCTGACACCGAAGGGTGAACTACAACTACCCGTCCCCATAGAAGGGTTGATTGGTTCAATAGAGAGACAACAAACAAAGACATTACAAGTAAATAGCAGGTGGGAGGCAGGATAAGTAGCTAAATATAGCTAGGATACCAGTAGACCGTGTACCTCGACCCCCCTCCTCTCGGGCACTGCAGATAGAGGAATGCCCACATGCAGAAATGCCCCAAATTACAATCACACACTATTGTCCCTGGAGTGCACCCGTCCTGACAGACATCCAGAACCGCTACTCTGCACAGATGGGCCCGGCGGGGCTCCAGAGCACGATGACTAGTCTGAAGGACCAGCTCTCCCTGCTCCATAGCACCATCGCCCAAGCAGGTCTATGACGGGCTGCTAGACCTTAAGAACCGTCTGGAGACGGATATCTCAGAGTACAGGAGACTGTTGGATGGAGAGGACCACAGCACCACCCAACTGGTTACCAAGACAATCACCAAGATGACCACCGTGATCCGTCAGATCATTGATGGAACCTACCAAGATCTTTGCCGTCAACACACAAAAACACGAAGAAGAAAAAAATATCTCCCTTGTATTGTCCTCAGAATATGCTCCTAATAATAACTAGTGAAAAACATGCTTCTTCCTTCCTTCCTTCCTTCCTTTATTTCGCTGCCTGTGGATTCCTTTAACTGTTATCTTTCTCCCTCTTCTTTCTTTCCACCCATCCTTTCCGTCCCTCACTCCATTCCTCTCCCCTCCCTCCATTCCTCTCTCCTCTCTCTCTCTACCATTCCTCTCTCCTCTCCCTCTCTACCTCCCCTCCGTCTCCCCTCCCTCTCTACCCTCCCTCCGTCTCCCCTCCCTCTCTCCTCCGTCTCCCCCCTCTCTCTCCCCTCCCCCTCCCTCCCTCCGACTCCCCTCCCTCCGTATCCTCTTTCTCCCTCATCCCCCTCCCTCCTTCGTCTCCCCTCTCTCCCCTCTCCCTCGTCTCCCCTCCCTCCCTCCCTCCCTCTCCCTTCCTCCGTCTCCCCTCCCTCCCTCCCCCTCCGTCTCCCCTCCCTCCCTCCCTCCCTCTGTCTCCCCTCTCTCCATCTCCTTCTCTCTCCCCTCTCCCTCGTCTCCCCTCCCTCTCCGTCTTCCCTCCCCCTCCCTCTCCCTCTCCCTCCGTCTCCCATCCCTCTCCGTCTCCCCTCCCTCCCTCCCTCCCTCCGTCTCTCTCTCCCCTCCGTCTCTCTCTCCCCTCCGTCTCTCCCTCTCTCTCTCTCCCCTCCGTCTCTCTCTCCCCTCCGTCTCTCCCTCTCTCTCTCCCCTCTCTCCCTCCCTCTCCCCTCTCTCCCTCCCTCCTCCCTAGTCAGTCGATATGGATGACTGTGTTCTACAGTCTCTTCTCTCGCTGCTGGGCTGTCTCAGTCAACTCTTCCTCCTTATCAAGGTTATTCTTCTCTCCGTCTGTCCCTCCATCTGCATATGTCTGTTTATCATTAGTTTATCAACTTCCCTTTTTCCTTGCTTTTCTTTTATTATTACATCAGTCCCTCATAGTGATAGTATTACTGATGAATACTCTTGTTTTTGTTTACATTTCGATTCCATGTTGAGTTATAATACACTCTGGTGGTTGTGTTGTGGTTGTATGATGGTTGTGTTGTGGTTGTGTTGTGTTTGTATGATGGTTGTGGTTGTGTTTGTATGATGGTTGTGTTGTGGTTGTATGATGGTTGTGTTGTGGTTGTGTTGTGGTTGTATGATGGTTGTGTTGTGGTTGTGTTGTGTTTGTATGATGGTTGTGGTTGTGTTTGTATGATGGTTGTGTTGTGGTTGTGTTGTGGTTGTATGATGGTTGTGTTGTGTTTGTATGATGGTTGTGGTTGTGTTTGTATGATGGTTGTGTTGTGGTTGTGTTGTGGTTGTATGATGGTTGTGTTGTGGTTGTGTTGTGTTTGTATGATGGTTGTGGTTGTGTTTGTATGATGGTTGTGTTGTGGTTGTGTTGTGGTTGTATGATGGTTGTGTTGTGGTTGTGTTGTGTTTGTATGATGGTTGTGGTTGTGGTTGTATGATGGTTGTGTTGTGGTTGTGTTGTGGTTGTATGATGGTTGTGTTGTGGTTGTGTTGTGTTTGTATGATGGTTGTGGTTGTGGTTGTATGATGGTTGTGTTGTGGTTGTGTTGTGGTTGTATGATGGTTGTGTTGTGGTTGTGTTGTGTTTGTATGATGGTTGTGGTTGTGTTTGTATGATGGTTGTGTTGTGGTTGTATGATGGTTGTGTTGTGGTTGTGTTGTGTTTGTACGATGGTTGTGTTGTGGTTGTGTTGTGTTTGTATGATGGTTGTGGTGTGGTTGTATGATGGTTGTGTTGTGGTTGTGTTGTGTTTGTATGATGGTTGTGTTGTGGTTGTGTTGTGTTTGTATGATGGTTGTGGTTGTGTTTGTATGATGGTTGTGTTGTGGTTGTGTTGTGTTTGTATGATGGTTGTGTTGTGGTTGTATGATGGTTGTGTTGTGGTTGTGTTGTGTTTGTATGATGGTTGTGGTTGTGGTTGTGTTGTGTTTGTATGATGGTTGTGTTGTGGTTGGGGTGTGGATGTGTTTGTATGATGGTTGGGTTGTGGATGTGTTTGTATGGTGGTTGTGTTGTGGATATGTTGTGGAAGTGTTGTGGTTGTGTTGTGATTGTGTTGTGGTTGTGTTGTGATTGTGTTGTGATTGTGTTGTGTTGTTGTGGTTGTGGATGTGGTTGTGTTGTGATTGTGTTGTGATTGTGTTGTTGTGGTTGTGTTGTTGTGGTTGTGTTGTGGTTGTGGATGGGTTGTGGATGGGTTGTGGATGGGTTGTGGATGTGTTGTGGATGTGTTTGTATGATGGTTGTGTTGTGGTTGTGTTGTGGTTGGGTTGTGGATGTGATGTGGTTGTGGATGTGGTTGGGTTGTGGTTGTGTTGTGGTTGTGTTGTGGTTGTGTTGTTGTGGTTGTGTTGTGGTTGTGTTTGTATGGTGGTTGTGGTTGTGTTGTGGTTGTGTTGTCCCCCGTGTAGCTTAGCAACACCAGGGTAGTGGGCTCGATTCCCCCGTAATTACTACTGTAAATCACTCTCAATGGGAGCGTCTGCTAAATGACTAAAATGTAAATGTTGTGTGATGGTTATAGTTGTATGATGTTGTGGTTATGTGATGTTGTGGTTATGTTAGGACCTGAGGGAGCGGCAGAGGAAGCAGCAGGCTGATCTGGAGGACCTCTGCCGGGTCAAGGAGCTGAAACTGAGAGAGATGGAGAGAGGGAGAGACGAGGAAAGAGAGAGAAAGAGGAGGCGCGATGAAGAGGCTGCCAGGTGAGTTGAAGACACACTAAACGTCCAATATACTGACCGTTGTATAGTTCTACATTTGGTCGTCAGTGTTTTATTTTTTATTTATCCTTTATTTAACTAGGCAAGTCAGTCAAGAACAAATTCTTATTTACAATGACGTCTAGGAACAGTGGGTTAACTGCCTTGTTCAGGGGCAGAATGACAGATTTTTACCTTGTCACCTCAGGGATTTGATCTTGCAACCTTTCGGTTACTAGTCCAACGCTCTAACCACTAGGTTACATGCCGCTCCATCAGTAAACACAGCACTGATCTGTATTTGGTCTACAAAATATTTTCCCCGGGATTTAGATAGATGTGTTTTGGAGAAGTTCAATCAAAGCTTTCTAGTGTCTCCTTCAGCAGTGGGGTCTTCCTATGTTTACCAAATGAAGCATTCAAGGAAAAGAACACCCTCCCTACAATCAATAATGGTGGAGGATCGATAGTGCTGTGGGGTTGCTCTTCTGCCTCTGGTACTGGGCCCATGAAATCAGCAGATTATCAAGCTATTTTGGAGTGCAATGTTCAACTCAGTGTCCGAAAAATGTTCTCTCTGTTGAAGGTTGTGGGTCTTCATGCAGGGCAATGCAGAAGTAACATGTAGAATCATATGGAATCATGTAGTAACATGTAGAATCATGTAGTAACATGTAGAATCATATAGAATCATATGGAATCATGTAGAATCATATAGAATCATGTAGTAACATTTAGAATCAAATGGAATCATCAAAACTGTTAAACAAATCAAAATATATTTTAGATTTTAGATTCTTCAAAGTAGTTACCCTTTGCCTTGATGACAGCTTTGCACACACTTGGCATTCTCTCAACCAGCTTCATGAGGTAGTCACCATTTAAATGAACAGGTGAGCCTTGTTAAAAGTACATTTGTGGAATTTCTTTCCTTCTTAATGCGTTTGAGCCACTCAGCTGTGTTGTGACGAGTTAGGGTTGGTATACACAAGATAGCCCGATATCCACATTGTGTTATTTCATAGTTTTGATGTCTTCATCAAAATAAAGAAAAACCCTGGAATGAGTAGGTGTGTCCAAACTTTTGACTGGTACTGAATATTTATTTTACTTTATTTTTTACCGCCTTTTTCTCCCCTTTTTCTCCCCTATTTCTCCCCTATTTCTCCCCTTTTCTCCCCTTTTTCTCCCCTATTTCTCCCCTATTTCTCCCCTATTTCTCCCCTTTTCTCCCCTTTTTCTCCCCTATTTCTCCCCTTTTTTACCGCCTTTTCCTCCCCTATTTCTCCCCTATTTCTCCCCCTTTTCTCCCCTTTTTCTCCTCTATTCCTCCATTATTTATCCCCTATTTCTCCCCTATTTCTCCCCTTTTTCTCCCCTATTTCTCCCCTTTTTCTCCCCTTTTTCTCCCCTTTTCTCCCCTATTTCTCCCCTTTTCTCCCCTTTTTCTCCCCTATTTCTCCCCTTTTTTACCGCCTTTTCCTCCCCTATTTCTCCCCTATTTCTCCCCTTTTCTCCCCTTTTTCTCCCCTATTTCTCCCCTTTTTTACCGCCTTTTCCTCCCCTTTTTCTCCCCTATTTCTCCCCTTTTTCTCCCCTATTTCTCCCCTATTTCTCCCCTTTTCTCCCCTTTTCTCCCCTATTTCTCCCCTATTTCTCCACTATTTCTCCCCTTTTTTACCTCCTTTTCCTCCCCTATTTCTCCCCTATTTATCCCCTTTTCTCCCATTTTCTCCCCTATTTCTCCCCTTTTTCTCCCCTATTTCTCCCCTATTTCTCCCCTTTTCTCCCCTTTTCTCCCCTATTTCTCCCCTTTTTCTCCCGTATTTCTCCCCTATTTCTCCCCTATTTCTCCCCTTTTCTCCCCTTTTTCTCCCCTATTTCTCCCCTTTTTTACCGCCTTTTCCTCCCCTATTTCTCCCCTATTTCTCCCCTTTTCTCCCCTTTTCCTCCCCTATTTCTCCCCTATTTCTCCCCTATTCTCCCCTTTTTCTCCCCTATTTCTCCCCTATTTCTCCCCTTTTTTACTGCCTTTTCCTCCCCTATTTCTCCCCTTTTTCTCCCCTATTTCTCCCCTTTTTCTCCCCTATTTCTCCCCTATTTTTCCCCTTTTCTCCCCTTTTCTCCCCTATTTCTCCCCCTTTTCTCCCCTATTTCTCCCTTATTTCTCCCCTTTTCTCCCCTTTTCCTCCCCTATTTCTCCCCTTTTTTACCGCCTTTTCCTCCCCTATTTCTCCCCTATTTCTCCCCTATTTCTCCCCTTTTCCTCCCCTATTTCTCCCCTTTTCTCCCCTTTTTCTCCCCTATTTCTCCCCTATTTCTCCCCTTTTTTCTGCCTTTTCCTCCCCTATTTCTCCCCTATTTCTCCTATTTTCTCCCCTTTTTCTCCCCTATTTCTCCCCTTTTTTACCGCCTTTTCCTCCCCTTTTTCACCGCCTTTTCCTCCCCTTTTTCTCCCCTATTTCTCCCCTATTTCTCCCCTTTTCTCCCCTATTTCTCCCCTTTTCCTCCCCTTTTCCTCCCCTATTTCTCCCCTTTTTCTCCCCTATTTCTCCCCTATTTCTCCCCTATTTCTCCCCTATTTCTCCCCTATTTTCCTTTCTCCCCTTTTTCTCCCCTTTTTCTCCCCTTTTTCTCCCCTATTTTCTCCCCTATTTCTCCCCTCCCCTATTTCTCCCCTATTTCTCCCCTATTTCTCCCCTTTTTCTCCCCTTTTCTCCCCTATTTCTCCCCTTTTTCTCCCCTTTTTCTCCCCTATTTCTCCCCTATTTCTCCCCTTTTTCTCCCCTTTTTCTCCCCTTTTTTACTGCCTATTTCTCCCCTATTTCTCCCCTATTTCGTGATTAATTTACGATCTTGTCTCATCCCAACGGGCCTCTGGAGAGGCGAAGGTCGAGTCACGTGTCCTCCGAAACATGACCCGCTGCGCTTCTTAACAACCGCCCGATGAACCCGGAAGCTAGCTGCACCATTTCTCATGTTTTCGCTGAGGAATCCTCCCCTTCACCTTCTGAGGAGCTTCCACTGATGCTCAGTGTACACGGCGTCTGTGTGTGTCCTCTCATCAGACAAGCCAAGCTGGAGGGAGAGAGGAGTGAGGAAGAGGAGGAGGAGAGAAGGAGGCGAATTGAGCCGCAGGAGAGAGGAGGCCGCCAGCATCCAGTGCTGAATGCAGAGAGTTTATTAACCCTGACCTCCTGCAGAGCCCTGTACCCCTTCACCGCACGCAACGCTGACGAGCTCAGCCTGGACGCTGACTGTTTCATAGAGGTACACACAGACACACACACACACACACTCGAACACACACACACACACACACACACACACACACACACACACACACACACACACACACACACACACACAGACACACACACACACACACACACACACACACACACGTGTTAAAGTGGACTCCCACTGACACCACTTCAACTCTGTTTACCATGATGCAGGTAGATGATGAGATGGTGGGGGAGCCTGGTTGGCTGTGTGGTAGTTACCGTGGGAACAGGGGCTGGTTCCCCCAGAGCTATGCTGAGAGATGCACCACCCCCCTTGCCTCTGACCTACTGCCCCCTTCCTGTCCAACACTACCACCCAGCCCGGGGTAAGAGAATGAAACCATCACAACATTCCGTTAGTCCCAAATGGCAGCCTATTCCCTATTTAGTGCACTACTCTTGACCAGGGCCCATTGGGTTCCACATTAGGGTGCCATCCGGGACTCAGCCTGTCTCATGTATTCTATAGGTCTCATCTCCTATAGAGATAGAAACAAGTCTGTATCATATTGGCGTTTGTGGACAGCAACATTGAGGCTAACTCCATTTGTTCATTTTCTTCTTCATTTGATTTGGAAGCGTTAAGCTAATACAGGTGATTAACCTCCACCGGAGGTCCTGAACCCAGTCCTGTGTCATTCATGTGTTGTGGCCACGAGATGGTGGCAGTGATATATCTTAAAGCCGTTTACAAAACCAGCTAACCCAATTTGAAGAAGCAGTCAATGCTCTGATAATTGGCTGATAGTGCCCGTCCCATAGGAATTCCCACCCAGTTGACTACTTTAAAATGGTGGAAGCCTTCAATGGGCATGTCCTAAAACGGGTTCTATCCATCTAGAGTCCTCTATCTCTATGCATGTCTCGTGTGTCTTAATCTGTCCTATCTTCCTGTTACTCAGACTTCCTGACGGAGAGATTGCAGGGGCAGGACGGATCCCCGCCCCCAGCGTCACCCCCATCAAAGACTCCTCCCAGGAAAACAACACACACACTGAGTAATGATAAACACACACACTGATATAGGCACAAATTACAAACATGCACAAGAAAGCATACATATAGTTTGCATGTACACTGAGAGTGTGTTTGTGTTGTCTACATCTATATACTACACTGAGAGTGGTATCTATATACTACACTGAGAGTGTTGTCTATATACTACACTGAGAGTGGTATCTATATACTACACTGAGAGTGGTATCTATATACTACGCTGAGAGTGGTATCTATATACTACACTGAGAGTGGTATCTATATACTACACTGAGAGTGGTATCTATATACTACACTGAGAGTGGTATCTATATACTACACTGAGAGTGGTATCTATATACTACACTGAGAGTGGTGTCTATATACTACACTGAGAGTGGTGTCTATATACTACACTGAGAGTGGTATATATATACTACACTGAGAGTGGTATCTATATACTACACTGAGAGTGGTATCTATATACTACACTGAGAGTGGTATCTATATACTACACTGAGAGTGGTATCTATATACTACACTGAGAGTGGTATCTATATACTACACTGAGAGTGGTGTCTATATACTACACTGAGAGTGGTGTCTATATACTACACTGAGAGTGTTGTCTATATACTACACTGAGAGTGGTATCTATATACTACACTGAGAGTGGTATCTATATACTACACTGAGAGTGGTATCTATATACTACACTGAGAGTGGTATCTATATACTACACTGAGAGTGGTATCTATATACTACACTGAGAGTGGTATCTATATACTACACTGAGAGTGGTATCTATATACTACACTGAGAGTGGTATCTATATACTACACTGAGAGTGGTATCTATATACTACACTGAGAGTGGTATCTATATACTACACTGAGAGTGGTATCTATATACTACACTGAGAGTGGTATCTATATACTACACTGAGAGTGGTATCTATATACTACACTGAGAGTGGTATCTATATACTACACTGAGAGTGGTATCTATATACTACACTGAGAATTGTGTCTATATACTACACTGAGAGTGGTGTCTATATACTACACTGAGAGTCTATATACTACACTGAGAGTGGTATCTATATACTACACTGAGAGTGGTATCTATATACTACACTGAGAGTGGTATCTATATACTACACTGAGAGTGGTATCTATATACTACACTGAGAGTGGTATCTATATACTACACTGAGAGTGGTATCTATATACTACACTGAGAGTGGTATCTATATACTACACTGAGAGTGGTATCTATATACTACACTGAGAGTGGTATCTATATACTACACTGAGAGTGGTATCTATATACTACACTGAGAGTGGTATCTATATACTACACTGAGAGTGGTATCTATATACTACACTGAGAGTGGTATCTATATACTACACTGAGAGTGGTATCTATATACTACACTGAGAGTGTGTCTATATACTACACTAGTGTTGTCTATATACTACACTGAGAGTGGTGTCTATATACTACACTGAGAGTGGTATCTATATACTACACTGAGAGTGGTCTCTATATACTACACTGAGAGTGTTGTCTATATACTACACTGAGAGTGGTATCTATATACTACACTGAGAGTGGTATCTATATACTACACTGAGAGTGGTATCTATATACTACACTGAGAGTGTTGTCTATATACTACACTGAGAGTCTATATACTACACTGAGAGTGTTGTCTATATACTACACTGAGAGTGGTGTCTATATACTACACTGAGAGTGAGTGGTATCTATATACTACACTGAGAGTGGTGTCTATATACTACACTGAGAGTGTTGTCTATATACTACACTGAGAGTGTTGTCTATATACTACACTGAGAGTGTTGTCTATATACTACACTGAGATCTATATACTACACTGAGAGTGGTATCTATATACTACACTGAGAGTGGTATCTATATACTACACTGAGAGTGGTGTCTATATACTACACTGAGAGTGGTATCTATATACTACACTGAGAGTGAGTGTCTATATACTACACTGAGAGTGAGTGTCTATATACTACACTGAGAGTGGTATCTATATACTACACTGAGAGTGGTATCTATATACTACACTGAGAGTGGTATCTATATACTACACTGAGAGTGGTATCTATATACTACACTGAGAGTGGTATCTATATACTACACTGAGAGTGGTATCTATATACTACACTGAGAATTGTGTCTATATACTACACTGAGAGTGGTGTCTATATACTACACTGAGAGTGTTGTCTATATACTACACTGAGAGTGGTATCTATATACTACACTGAGAGTGGTATCTATATACTACACTGAGAGTGGTATCTATATACTACACTGAGAGTGGTATCTATATACTACACTGAGAGTGGTATCTATATACTACACTGAGAGTGGTATCTATATACTACACTGAGAGTGGTATCTATATACTACACTGAGAGTGGTA
>NC_092154.1:2612128-2614622 GCF_045791955.1 Oncorhynchus clarkii lewisi | reverse complement strand
TCTATATACTACACTGAGAGTGGTATCTATATACTACACTGAGAGTGGTATCTATATACTACACTGAGAGTGGTATCTATATACTACACTGAGAGTGGTATCTATATACTACACTGAGAGTGGTATCTATATACTACACTGAGAGTGGTATCTATATACTACACTGAGAGTGGTATCTATATACTACACTGAGAGTGGTATCTATATACTACACTGTGGTCTATATACTACACTGAGAGTGGTGTCTATATACTACACTGAGAGTGTTGTCTATATACTACACTGAGAGTGGTATCTATATACTACACTGAGAGTGGTATCTATATACTACACTGAGAGTGGTATCTATATACTACACTGAGAGTGGTATCTATATACTACACTGAGAGTGGTATCTATATACTACACTGAGAGTGGTATCTATATACTACACTGAGAGTGGTATCTATATACTACACTGAGAGTGGTATCTATATACTACACTGAGATTGGTATCTATATACTACACTGAGAGTGTTGTCTATATACTACACTGAGAGTGGTATCTATATACTACACTGAGAGTGGTATCTATATACTACACTGAGAGTGGTATCTATATACTACACTGAGAGTGGTATCTATATACTACACTGAGAGTGGTATCTATATACTACACTGAGAGTGTTGTCTATATACTACACTGAGAGTGTTGTCTATATACTACACTGAGCGTGTTGTCTATATACTACACTGAGAGTGGTGTCTATATACTACACTGAGAGTGGTGTCTATATACTACACTGAGAGTGGTGTCTATATACTACACTGAGAGTGTTGTCTATATACTACACTGAGAGTGGTATCTATATACTACACTGAGAGTGGTATCTATATACTACACTGAGAGTGGTATCTATATACTACACTGAGAGTGTTGTCTATATACTACACTGAGAGTGTTGTCTATATACTACACTGAGAGTGTTGTCTATATACTACACTGAGAGTGGTGTCTATATACTACACTGAGAGTGGTATCTATATACTACACTGAGAGTGGTATCTATATACTACACTGAGAGTGTTGTCTATATACTACACTGAGAGTGTTGTCTATATACTACACTGAGAGTGTTGTCTATATACTACACTGAGAGTGTTGTCTATATACTACACTGAGAGTGTTGTCTATATACTACACTGAGAGTGTTGTCTATATACTACACTGAGAGTGTTGTCTATATACTACACTGAGAGTGTTGTCTATATACTACACTGAGAGTGGTATCTATATACTACACTGAGAGTGGTGTCTATATACTACACTGAGAGTGGTGTCTATATACTACACTGAGAGTGTATGTGTTGTCTACAGACCTCTATGCACCGCTGTTGATGAGTTGGAGAGCCCAGATCCCAGTCAGCTAGAAGGTGAGTGTGTCTCTTTATCCCTCATTCACTTTCAGCCAGCGTGTGTCCCAAATGCTCTGGTCAAAAGTAGTGCACTATATAGGGAATAGTGTTTCATTTGGAACGCACACCGGTAAAAGGTTGCTGTTTGATTATTAGAAGATCTGTTGTTTCTCACCAAGCTGTGTTTTGTCCAATCAGAGTTCGTGGCCCTGTTCACCTATGAGAGCCCGGAGGCAGGCGACCTGACGTTCTCTGAGGGGGACGTAGTCATGGTAACAGAGCAGGAGGGGGAGTGGTGGAGGGGGTGCATTGGAAACCGGACCGGAGTGTTCCCTTCCAACTACGTCAAACCCATGGAACCAGAGGTTAGTATCCCCGACCCTTGATCCTTGACCCTGACACCTAGCCAGTTTTTGGGGTAAGTTACTTTTGACAGTAACTCGTCAGGTTTCAGCTGCCATTAAAAGTAACTTGTTACATTAGTGTTACTGTGGAAAGTAACTTGTTACATTACAGTGTTACTGTGGAAAGTAACTTGTTACATTACAGTGTTACTGTGGAAAGTAACTTGTTACGTTAGTGTTACTGTGGAAAGTAACTTGTTACATTAGTGTTACTGTGGAAAGTAACTTGTTACATTAGTGTTACTGTGGAAAGTAACTTGTTACATTACTGTGTTACTGTGGAAAGTAACTCGACAGTCGTTACATTACTTTTGCGTTTTCCAAAAAAAACGAAAACCCTCTGAAATGCCTTGGTCGTTGTCATGCCCAGTAGAGGGTGCGTACCGCCTTAGAATGGCTTGCCTACTTAGAACTCGCAGGATATTTAAAGTGGAACGTTCAAGTTCAAACCCTCGAGCTGACAAGGTACAAATCTGTCGTTCTGCCCCTGAACAGGCAGTTAACCCACTGTTCCTAGGCCGTCAAAAAAAAAAATTATAATCCTCGGGATCAGTGACGGTTGGCTGGCGTTGGTCTTCCTCCACCGGTCTTGTGGAGATGTGCTCGGCTTGAAGGTGCTTCTTGATATTTGAGTTCTTCTCAGTTGACAAGCGTTTAGCCCCGAGGCTCAGTTAGCATTTTATTATTATGTTTTC
>NC_092154.1:2497128-2609628 GCF_045791955.1 Oncorhynchus clarkii lewisi | reverse complement strand
GTGACAGTAGATATTGTCTGATCCTCCTACCTGTCTCTCTGATTGGTCGATAGAGATCGCCCAGGCGATCACCCTGACTACAGAGCAGCTAAATCTGTCACCGGGGCAACTGATCGTGGTCCATGCCAAGAACTCCTCCGGCTGGTGGCTTGGGGAATTGCAGGTCAGCTGACATAACATCTACCTATTGTATTGTGTGCTCTGGTTTCCCTTCGGTTCCCTCCCCAATCCTAACCTTAATGTAAAACTGACCCCGGATCTACGTCCAGGCAACTTCACCTTACACCCTATGGATGTAGACTTAGACTGCCTTTACACAGGCAGCCCAATTCTGATCTTTTACCCAATAATAGGCATAAGATCTGATTGGTCAAAAGACAAAATGAAAAATATCAGAATTGGCTGCTTGTGTATATGCACAGGATTAGGCAGTTTTCTTGTCCAGGAGAAAGAGATGTCAAACTCAATGTGACTTCCTGGTTCAAATGAAAGAACAGCAGTGGATGTGTGTTCTGTCCTCCAGGTCCGAGGGAAAGGGCCACGAAGAGGCTGGTTCCGCTCCTCTCATGTCAAACTGCTCCCTCCCACGAGCAGCAAGACTACCCCTGCACCTGTCCCAGGTAACAACATATACTGACTGGTCTGGTCAGAATAGAGGCTGATCTATACTGACTGGTCTGGTCAGAATACAGGCTGATCTTTACTCTTTATTTCTACCTGACTGGTCTGGTCAGAATACAGGCTGATCTATACTGACTGGTCTGGTCAGAATACAGGATGATCTGTAATGACTGGTCTGGTCAGAATACAGGCTGATCTATACTGACTGGTCTGGTCAGAATACAGGCTGATCTATACTGACTGGTCTGGTCAGAATACAGGCTGATCTATACTGACTGGTCTGGTCAGAATACAGGCTGATCTATACTGACTGGTCTGGTCAGAATACAGGCTGATCTATACTCTTTATTTCTACCCGACTGCTCTGGTCAGAATACAGGCTGATCTATACTCTTTATTTCTACCTGACTGCTCTGGTCAGAATACAGGCTGATCTATACTCTTTATTTCTACCTGACTGGTCTGGTCAGAATACAGGCTGATCTATACTCTTTATTTCTACCTGACTGGTCTGGTCAGAATACAAGCTGATCTATACTCTTTATTTCTACCTGACTGGTCTGGTCAGAATACAGGCTGATCTATGCTCCTCTATACCCTCTACCCACTATACCCACTATACCACTATAGCCTCTATGCTCCTCTATACCCTCTACCCACTATAGCACTCTATACCACTCTATACCACTCTATAGCCTCTATGCTCCTCTATACCCTCTACCCACTATACCACTCTATAGCCCACAATACCCACTATACCCACTATAACGTAAATACCCACTATACCCCTCTATACCCTCTACCCACTATGACCTAAATACCCACTATACCCCTCTATACCCTCTACCCAATATACCCACTATAACCTAAATACCCACTATACCCACTATAACCTAAATACCCACTATACCCCTCTATACCCTCTACCCACTATACCCACTATGACCTAAATACCCACTATACCTCTCCATACCCTCTACCCACTATACCCACTATGACATAAATACCCACTATACCCCTCTATACCCACTATGACCTAAATACCCACTATACCCCTCTATACCCTCTACCCACTATACCACAGCAACCCCAAGCCTTCCCCATTTCTCCTTCTCCCAAATCCAGTCAGCTGATGTTCTGAAAGATCTGCAAAATTGGACCCCTACAAATCAGCTGGGCTAGACAATCTGGACCCTCTCTTTCTAAAACTATCTGCCGAAATTGTTGCAACCCCTATTACGAGCCTGTTCAACCTCTCTTTCGTATCGTCTGAGATTCCCATAGATTGGAAAGCTGCCGTGGTCATCCTCCTCTTCAAAGGGGGAGACACTCTAGACCCAAACTGTTATAGACCTATATCCATGCTGCCCTGCCTTTCTAAGGTCTTTGAAAGCCAAGTCAACAAACAGATTACCGACCATTTCGAATCCCACCGTACCTTCTCCACTCTGCAATCTGGTTTCAGAGCTGGTCATGGGTACACCTCAGCCACGCTCAAGGTACTAAACGATATCTTAACCGCCATCGCTAAGAAAAATTACTGTGCAGCCGTATTCATTGATCTGGCCAAGGCTTTCGACTCTGTCAATCACCACATCCTCATCGGCAGACTCGACAGCCTTGGTTTCTCAAATGACTGCCTCGCCTGGTTTACCAACTACTTCTCAGACAGAGTTCAGTAAGTCAAATTGGAGGGCCTGTTGTCCGGACCTCTGGCAGTCTCTATGTGGGTGCCACAGGGTTCAATTCTTGGACCGACTCTCTTCTCTGTATACATCAATGAGGTCGCTCTTGCTGCTGGTGAGTCTCTGATCCACCTCTACGCAGACGACACCATTCTGTATTCTTCTGGCCCTTCTTTGGATACTGTGTTAACTAACTTCCAGACAAGCTTCAATGCCATACAACTCTCCTTCCGTGGCCTCCAACTGCTCTTAAAGACAAGTAAAACTAAATGCATGCTCTTCAACCGATCGCTGCCTGCACCTGCCTGCCTGTCCAACATCACTACTCTGGACGGCTCTGACTTAGAATATGTGGACAACTACAAATACCTAGGTGTCTGGTTAGACTGTAAACTCTCCTTCCAGACTCACATCAAACATCTCCAATCCAAAGTTAAATCTAGAATTTGCTTTCTATTTCGCAACAAAGCATCCTTCACTCATGCTGCCAAACATACCCTTGTAAAACTGACTATCCTACCGATCCTCGACTTCGGCGATGTCATTTAGAAAATAGCCTCCAATACCCTACTCAATAAATTGGATGCAGTCTATCACAGTGCCATCCATTTTGTTACCAAAGCCCCTTATATCACCCATCACTGCGACCTCTACGCTCTCGTTGGCTGGCCCTCGCTTCAGACTCGTCGCCAAACCCACTGGCTCCATGTCATCTACAAGACCCTGCTAGGTAAAGTCCCCCTTATCTCAGCTCGCTGGTCACCACATCATCACCCACCTGTAGCACGCGCTCCAGCAGGTATATCTCTCTGGTCACCCCCAAAACCAATTCTTCCTTTGGCCGGCTCTCCTTCCAGTTCTCTGCTGCCAATGACTGGAACGAACTACAAAAATCACTGAAACTGGAAACACTTATCTCCCTCACTAGCTTTAAGCACCGACTGTCAGAGCAGCTCACAGATTACTGCACCTGTACATAGCCCACCTATAATTTATGCCAAACTACTACCTTTTCCCTACTGTATTTATTTATTTTGCTCCTTTGCACCCCATTATTTTTATTTCTACTTTGCACATTCTTCCACTGCAAATCTACCATTCCAGTGTTTTACTTGCTATATTGTATTTACTTTGCCACCATGACCTTTTTTTGCCTTTATCTCCCTTATCTCACCTCATTTGCTCACATCGTATATAGACTTGTTTATACTATATTATTGACTGTATGTTTGTTTTACTCCATGTGTAACTCTTTGTCGTTGTATGTGTCGAACTGCTTTGCTTTATCTTGGCCAGGTCACAGTTGTAAATGAGAACTTGTTCTCAACTAGCCTACCTGGTTAAATAAAGGTGTTCTCAACTTGCCTGCCTGGTTAAATAAAGGTGTTCTCAACTAGCCTACCTGGTTAAATAAAGGTGTTCTCAACTAGCCTACCTGGTTAAATAAAGGTGTTCTCAACTAGCCTACCTGGTTAAATAAAGGTGTTCTCAACTAGCCTACCTGGTTAAATAAAGGTGTTCTCAACTAGCCTACCTGGTTAAATAAAGGTGTTCTCAACTAGCCTACCTGGTTAAATAAAGGTGTTCTCAACTAGCCTACCTGGTTAAATAAAGGTGTTCTCAACTAGCCTACCTGGTTAAATAAAGGTGTTCTCAACTAGCCTACCTGGTTAAATAAAGGTGTTCTCAACTAGCCTACCTGGTTAAATAAAGGTGTTCTCAACTAGCCTACCTGGTTAAATAAAGGGGTTCTCAACTAGCCTACCTGGTTAAATAAAGGTGTTCTCAACTAGCCTACCTGGTTAAATAAAGGTGTTCTCAACTAGCCTACCTGGTTAAATAAAGGTGTTCTCAACTAGCCTACCTGGTTAAATAAAGGGGTTCTCAACTAGCCTACCTGGTTAAATAAAGGTGTTCTCAACTAGCCTACCTGGTTAAATAAAGGTGTTCTCAACTGGCCTACCTGGTTAAATAAAGGTGTTCTCAACTGGCCTACCTGGTTAAATAAAGGTGTTCTCAACTAGCCTACCTGGTTAAATAAAGGTGTTCTCAACTAGCCTACCTGGTTAAATAAAGGTGTTCTCAACTAGCCTACCTGGTTAAATAAAGGTGTTCTCAACTAGCCTACCTGGTTAAATAAAGGTGTTCTCAACTAGCCTACCTGGTTAAATAAAGGTGTTCTCAACTAGCCTACCTGGTTAAATAAAGGTGTTCTCAACTAGCCTACCTGGTTAAATAAAGGTGTTCTCAACTAGCCTACCTGGTTAAATAAAGGTGTTCTCAACTAGCCTACCTGGTTAAATAAAGGTGTTCTCAACTAGCCTACCTGGTTAAATAAAGGTGTTCTCAACTAGCCTACCTGGTTAAATAAAGGTGTTCTCAACTGGCCTACCTGGTTAAATAAAGGTGTTCTCAACTTGCCTACCTGGTTAAATAAAGGTGTTCTCAACTGGCCTACCTGGTTAAATAAAGGTGTTCTCAACTGGCCTACCTGGTTAAATAAAGGTGTTCTCAACTAGCCTACCTGGTTAAATAAAGGTGTTCTGTGCCAACCGGAAGTGCCATAATTGGTGTCTCAGGGGCTGTTTCAAAGGGTTAAAAAAGTCTGATCTGTCCAAAACTTCATATATGTGATTAGGCAACCCCCATGAACTGTAAATCAGTCATTTTTCCCCAAAAAATTCAAAGGAAAAAAAAATCACACTAAAACACAACTTGAATGGAGGGACGTATTGGGGTGCGTAGAGACAGACAGTGGCTGCAATAGTTAGCTTTGTTCGAGCTAAAAAAGAACCGTCAGACCTAGAGTTCCGAAACTTTAGAAACCTGTTCTAGACCTCCGGTCGATGGTGCGTGGTGAGTTACGTGGCTCTAGACGGTTCTCGGACCGAGAAACAGCCTCGTACATTTGCAATACCTTCAATTCATTTTGACCATTACGAAAATGACGACGTTTAGAAAAGTCTCAGAGACGCAAGGCTAGGTGCATTGAAACCGGCTCGGCCCATAGAGACAGACCCCAACGTTTCTGTCCGATAGCTCGTTCAAGGACCCCGTAGCAAGGCATGGAAAAAAGTGGATTTTCAGCACCAATTAGGGTTTTTCTCGGACACCAAATGACCTATCGAGCCGAAACTCGGGATTCGGGGTCGCCTCACATAGGACTTCACATAATGTCCGAACTGGACCCGCAGCTAGAACGTAACTATGTGTTTTACCTTTTTATTATGTTTTAAACTAAAGGCGCTGTGAATTATGGGACTGCTCTGACATATGTGATAGTTGGCTTCTAAATGAGTAGTAAAAAGTGGGTTTGGTGTCATAATGACATCTAATTGACTGATGGACACTGACTTGCTAGTTGACTTTTGTGCATTTGCAATATGTTTAAACGGAGAGGGACCATCACCAAAATGGCATTCTGAAATCAACACAAAAAATGGCATCACCATAGTCTCCAGACTGTGCTGAGTTCAACGAGCTATCCCGCTTGACCGTAGCTCGCTCGGTCTAAGCGCAACGACCATTAGAAAAGTAGGCCCAAAATGAAGCCTGCCCCACAATGTCATTTGCTTTTGAGTGACAGTGAGAGAACCGTTAGGGTGAGAAGAAAAATTCCACCACATGAATGTTCCTAAGGTCCTCCCGATCTGTACAAGCCTAACCTTGACCGTGTGGCATTAACCCTTAAGAGTAAAACAGTGTTTTTTGATCTCACAGATTACAGTGTCATCTCTCCCCATAGGAATACATTGCCTGCACCCCTAATTTCAACCTGAAGTCTATATGGGTTATGAATGCCGTATGAACCTGTCTTCGGTACCAGTCCATCAGGCCACTATGAGGTCTACCTGTGTTGATTCTGAGCTTCCTGGACCAACCGGAAGTGGTTAAAATGCCCCTAAAAGTGTTTACCCATACCCTGCCTGCAGTTTGACAGACATAGTGCATTCAACCCTGTGTAAATCAGTCAGTTCTTAACGTAAGGACTTAAAACTCAGGATTCTGTAACAGCATACCCCAATGGGGATATGTGTTGATTTATAGCTTCCTGCGCCAACCGGAAGTGCCATAACTGGTGTCTCAGGGGCTGTTTTGAGGGGTTAAAAAAGTCTGATCTTTCCAAAACTTCATATGTGTGATTAGGCAACCCCCATGAACTGTAAATCAGTCATTTTTCCCCAAAAAAATCAAAGGAAAAAAAAATCACACTAAAACACACCTTGGATGGAGGGACGTATTGGGGTGCGTAGAGACAGACAGTGGCTGCAATAGTTAGCTTTGTTGGAGCTAAAAAAGAACCGTCAGACCTAGAGTTCCGAAACTTTAGAAACCTGTTCTAGACCTCCGGTTGATGGTGCGTGGTGAGTTACGTGGCTCTAGACGGTTCTCGGACCGAGAAACAGCCTTGTACATTTGCAATACCTTCAATTCATTTTGACCATTACGAAAATGACGACGTTTAGAAAAGTCTCAGAGACGCAAGGCTAGGTGCATTGAAACCGGCTCGGCCCATAGAGACGGACTCCGACGTGTCTGTCCGATAGCTCGTTCAAGGACCCCGTAGCAAGGCATGGAAAAAAGTGGATTTTCAGCACCAATTAGGGTTTTTCTCGGACACCAAATGACCTATCGAGCCGAAACTCGGGATTCGGGGTCGCCTCACATAGGCCTTCACATAATGTCCGAACTGGACCCGCAGCTAGAACGTAACTATGTGTTTTACCTTTTTATTATGTTTTAAACCGAAGGCGCTGTGAATTATGGGACTGCTCTGACATATGTGATAGTTGGCTACTAAATGAGTAGGAAAAAGTGGGTTTGGTGTCAATTGATATCCATTTGGTGTCATAATGACATCTAATTGACTGATGGACACTGACTTGCTAGTTGACTTTTGTACATTTGCAATATGTTTAAACGGAGAGGGACCATCACCAAAATGGCATTCTGAAATCAACACAAAAAATGGCATCACCATAGTCTCCAGACTGTGCCGAGTTCAAGGAGACGCCCCGCTTGACCGTAGCTCGTTCTGAGTGCAGCAAACTTGAAAAAAAGAAGGCCCAAAATGAAGCCTGCACCACAATGTCAATTGATTTTGGGTGGCAGTGAGAGAACCGTTAGGGTGAGAAGCACAATTCCACCACATGAATGTTCCTAAGGTCCTCCCGATCTGAACAAGCCTAACCTTGACCGTGTGGCATTAACCCTTCACAGTAAAACAGGGTTTTTTGATCTCACAGATTACAGTGACATCTCTCCCCATAGGAATACATTGCCTGCACCACAAAATTCAACCTGAAGCCTATATGGGTTATGAATGCCGTATGAACCTGTCTTCGGTACCAGTCCATCAGGCCACTATGAGATCTACCTGTGTCGAATCTAAGCTTCCTGGAGCAACCGGAAGTGGTTAAAATGCCCCTAAAAGTGTTTACCCATACACTGCCTGCAGTTTGATAGACATAGTGCATTCAACCCTGTGTAGATCAGTCAATTCTTAACGTAAAGACTTAAAACTCGGGATTCTGTAAGTGGCTATGTAAATCAAGACATGTGTTTACTTATAGCTTCCTGTGCCAACCGGAAGTGCCTTTAATTGGGTCACACTCTCTGTTTCGAAGGGTTAAAAAAGTCACATCTCTCCAAAACTTCATATGTGTGACTAGGTAACCCTTCTGAACTGTAAATCAGTCATTAATCCCAACAGATGTCAAAGAAAAGCTCCCTCACACACACACAGGAAGGATGGAGTGATAAAGTGCGGTGCTTAAAGACACAGAGAGCAGGAAATGGCATTACCATAATCCCTAGGCCATACCGAGTTCAGCGAGATATCCCGCTTGACCGTAGCTCGCTCGGTCTAGGCGCAGCGAGCATTAGAATAGTAGGCCCAAAATGAAGCCTGCACCACAATGTCATTTGCTTTTGGGTGACAGTGAGAGAACCGTTAGAGTGAGAAGAAAAATTGCACCACATGAATGTTCCTAAGGTCCTCCCGATCTGAACAAGCCTAACCTTGACCGTGTGGCATTAACCCTTAACAGTAAAACAGTGTTTTTTGATCTCACAGATTACAGTGTCATCTCTCCCCATAGGAATACATTGCCTGCACCCCTAATTTCAACCTGAGGCCTATGTGGGTTATGAATGCCGTATGAACCTGTCTTCGGTACCAGTCCATCAGGCCACTATGAGGTCTACCTGTGTTGATTCTAAGCTTCCTGGACCAACCGGAAGTGGTTAAAATGCCCCTAAAAGTGTTTACCCATACACTGCATGCAGTTTGATAGACATAGTGCATTCAACCCTGTGTAGATCAGTCAATTCTTAACGTAAGGACTTAAAACTCAGGATTCTGTAACAGCATACCCCAATGAGGATATGTGTTGATTTATAACTTCCTGTGCCAACCGGAAGTGCCATAATTGGTGTCTTAGGGGCTGTTTCGAAGGGTTAAAAAAGTCTGATCCTTCCAAAACTTCATATGTGTGATTAGGCAACCCCCATGAACTGTAAATCAGTCATTTTTCCCAAAAAAATTCAAAGGAAAAAAAAATCACACTAAAACACAACTTGGAAGGAGGGACGTATTGGGGTGCGTAGAGACAGACAGTGGCTCCAATAGTTAGCTTTGTTGGAGCTAAAAAAGAACCGTCGGACCTAGAGTTCCGAAACTTTAGAAACCTGTTCTAGACCTCCCGTAGATGGTGCGTGGTGAGTTACGTGGCTCTAAAAGGTTCTCGGACCGAGAAACAGCCTCGTACATTTGAAATAACTTCAATTCATTTTTGCATCACGAAAATGACGACATTTAGAAATGTCCCAGAGTCGCAAGACTAGGTGCATTGCAAACGTCTCGGCCCATATAGACAGACCCCAACGTTTCTGTCCAATAGCTCATTCAAGGACCCCGTAGCAAGTCATGGAAAATAGTGGATTTTCAGCACCAATTAGGGTTTTTCTCGGACACCAAATGACCTATCGAGCCGAAACTTGGGATTCGGGGTCGCCTCAGCTAGGCCAACACATAACATAAGAAATGGACCCGCAGCTAGAACGTAACTACGTGTTTTATGGTTTTTTTATGGTTTGAACCGAAGGGGTTGTGAATTTTGGGCCAGCTCTGAAGTATGTAATAGTTGGCTACTAAACGAGTTGGAAAAAGTGGGTTTGGTGTCAGTTTGTATCAGTTTGGTGGTCAGAATGATATCTAATTGACTGATGGACTCTTGTCCACTTGACTCTTGTACATTTGCAATATGATCCTATAGTTAAAAAACATCACCAAAAGCGACATTCTGAAATCAACCCAAACGAGCGATTGAGATGACCCAGAATCACTGCAAAGCCATCCCGAGTTCATCGGGCCAGTCAATTTCACATTCCTGCAAGATTTTTATAGCATGACAAATTCGTGATGGTACCTGCCCTTTAAGACATATTGCAAATGCACAGTGACTTTGAAAAAGTAAGAAACAAAAAAAAATACATCTAAAAAATTTTGAGCATGACAAATTCGTGATGGTACCTGCCCATTGAAACATATTGCAAATGCACAGTGACTTTGAAAAAGTAAGGAAACATAAACAAAAAAAATCCAAAATTTTTATTTTTGGGTGACCAGTTGCACGTGCATTTGCAATATGATTCTATAGTGAAAAAACATATTGCAAATGCACAGTGACTTTGAAAAAGTAAGGAAACATAAACAAAAAAAATCTAAATTTTTTTTGGGGGGATGACCAGTTGCATGTGAATTTGCAATATGATTCTATAGTGAAAAAACATATTGCAAATGCACAGTGACTTTGAAAAAGTAAGGAAAAATAAACAAAAAAAATCTAATTTTTTTGGGGGGGGATGACCAGTTGCACGTGCATTTGCAATATGATTCTATAGTGAAAAAACATATTGCAAATGCACAGTGACTTTGAAAAAGTAAGGAAACATAAACAAAAAAAATCTACAATTTTTTGGGGGGGATGACCAGTTGCATGTGCATTTGCAATATGATTCTATACTGAAAAAACATATTGCAAATGCACAGTGACTTTGAAAAAGTAAGGAAACATAAACAAAAAAAATCCAAATTTTTTATTTTTGGGTGACCAGTTGCACGTGCATTTGCAATATGATTCTATAGTGAAAAAACATATTGCAAATGCACAGTGACTTTGAAAAAGTAAGGAAAAATAAACAAAAAAAATCTAAAAATTTTTTGGGGGGATGACCAGTTGCACGTGCATTTGCAATATGATTCTATAGTGAAAAAACATATTGCAAATGCACAGTGACTTTGAAAAAGTAAGGAAAAATAAACAAAAAAAATCTAATTTTTTGGGGGGGGGATGACCAGTTGCACGTGCATTTGCAATATGATTCTATAGTGAAAAAACATATTGCAAATGCACAGTGACTTTGAAAAAGTAAGGAAACATAAACAAAAAAAATCTACAATTTTTTGGGGGGGATGACCAGTTGCATGTGCATTTGCAATATGATTCTATACTGAAAAAACATATTGCAAATGCACAGTGACTTTGAAAAAGTAAGGAAACATAAACAAAAAAAATCCAAATTTTTTATTTTTGGGTGACCAGTTGCACGTGCATTTGCAATATGATTCTATAGTGAAAAAACATATTGCAAATGCACAGTGACTTTGAAAAAGTAAGGAAAAATAAACAAAAAAAATCTAAATTTTTTTTGGGGGGATGACCAGTTGCACGTGCATTTGCAATATGATTCTATAGTGAAAAAACATATTGCAAATGCACAGTGACTTTGAAAAAGTAAGGAAACATAAACAAAAAAAATCTAAATTTTTTTGGGGGGGATGACCAGTTGCATGTGCATTTGCAATATGATTCTATAGTGAAAAAACATATTGCAAATGCACAGTGACTTTGAAAAAGTAAGGAAACATAAAAAAAATCTAAATTTTTTTGGGGGGGATGACCAGTTGCATGTGCATTTGCAATATGATTCTATAGTGAAAAAACATATTGCAAATGCACAGTGACTTTGAAAAAGTAAGGAAAAATAAACAAAAAAAATCTAAAATTTTTTTTGGGGGATGACCAGTTGCACGTGCATTTGCAATATGATTCTATAGTGAAAAAACATATTGCAAATGCACAGTGACTTTGAAAAAGTAAGGAAACATAAACAAAAAAAATCTAAATTTTTTTGGGGGGGATGACCAGTTGCATGTGCATTTGCAATATGATTCTATAGTGAAAAAACATATTGCAAATGCACAGTGACTTTGAAAAAGTAAGGAAACATAAAAAAAATCTAAATTTTTTTGGGGGGGATGACCAGTTGCATGTGCATTTGCAATATGATTCTATAGTGAAAAAACATATTGCAAATGCACAGTGACTTTGAAAAAGTAAGGAAAAATAAACAAAAAAAATCTAAATTTTTTTTTGGGGGATGACCAGTTGCACGTGCATTTGCAATATGATTCTATAGTGAAAAAACATATTGCAAATGCACAGTGACTTTGAAAAAGTAAGGAAACATAAACAAAAAAAATCTAAATTTTTTGGGGGGGGATGACCAGTTGCATGTGCATTTGCAATATGATTCTATAGTGAAAAACATATTGCAAATGCACAGTGACTTTGAAAAAGTAAGGAAACATAAACAAAAAAAATCCAAATTTTTTATTTTTGGGTGACCAGTTGCACGTGCATTTGCAATATGATTCTATAGTGAAAAAACATATTGCAAATGCACAGTGACTTTGAAAAAGTAAGGAAACATAAACAAAAAAAATCTAAAATTTTTTGGGGGGGATGACCAGTTGCATGTGCATTTGCAATATGATTCTATAGTGAAAAAACATATTGCAAATGCACAGTGACTTTGAAAAAGTAAGGAAAAATAAACAAAAAAAATCTAATTTTTTTGGGGGGGGATGACCAGTTGCACGTGCATTTGCAATATGATTCTATAGTGAAAAAACATATTGCAAATGCACAGTGACTTTGAAAAAGTAAGGAAACATAAACAAAAAAAATCTACAATTTTTTTGGGGGGATGACCAGTTGCATGTGCATTTGCAATATGATTCTATACTGAAAAAACATATTGCAAATGCACAGTGACTTTGAAAAAGTAAGGAAACATAAACAAAAAAAATCCAAATTTTTTATTTTTGGGTGACCAGTTGCACGTGCATTTGCAATATGATTCTATAGTGAAAAAACATATTGCAAATGCACAGTGACTTTGAAAAAGTAAGGAAAAATAAACAAAAAAAATCTAAAATTTTTTTGGGGGGATGACCAGTTGCACGTGCATTTGCAATATGATTCTATAGTGAAAAAACATATTGCAAATGCACAGTGACTTTGAAAAAGTAAGGAAAAATAAACAAAAAAAATCTAATTTTTTTTGGGGGGGATGACCAGTTGCACGTGCATTTGCAATATGATTCTATAGTGAAAAAACATATTGCAAATGCACAGTGACTTTGAAAAAGTAAGGAAACATAAACAAAAAAAATCTACAATTTTTTGGGGGGGATGACCAGTTGCATGTGCATTTGCAATATGATTCTATACTGAAAAAACATATTGCAAATGCACAGTGACTTTGAAAAAGTAAGGAAACATAAACAAAAAAAATCCAAATTTTTTATTTTTGGGTGACCAGTTGCACGTGCATTTGCAATATGATTCTATAGTGAAAAAACATATTGCAAATGCACAGTGACTTTGAAAAAGTAAGGAAAAATAAACAAAAAAAATCTAAAATTTTTTTGGGGGGATGACCAGTTGCACGTGCATTTGCAATATGATTCTATAGTGAAAAAACATATTGCAAATGCACAGTGACTTTGAAAAATGAATGACCAGTTGCACGTGCATTTGCAATATGATTCTATAGTGAAAAAACATATTGCAAATGCACAGTGACTTTGAAAAAGTAAGGAAAAATAAACAAAAAAAATCTAAAATTTTTTTGGGGGGATGACCAGTTGCACGTGCATTTGCAATATGATTCTATAGTGAAAAAACATATTGCAAATGCACAGTGACTTTGAAAAAGTAAGGAAAAATAAACAAAAAAAATCTAATTTTTTTGGGGGGGGATGACCAGTTGCACGTGCATTTGCAATATGATTCTATAGTGAAAAAACATATTGCAAATGCACAGTGACTTTGAAAAAGTAAGGAAACATAAACAAAAAAAATCTACAATTTTTTGGGGGGGATGACCAGTTGCATGTGCATTTGCAATATGATTCTATACTGAAAAAACATATTGCAAATGCACAGTGACTTTGAAAAAGTAAGGAAACATAAACAAAAAAAATCCAAATTTTTTATTTTTGGGTGACCAGTTGCACGTGCATTTGCAATATGATTCTATAGTGAAAAAACATATTGCAAATGCACAGTGACTTTGAAAAAGTAAGGAAAAATAAACAAAAAAAATCTAAATTTTTTTGGGGGGGATGACCAGTTGCACGTGCATTTGCAATATGATTCTATAGTGAAAAAACATATTGCAAATGCACAGTGACTTTGAAAAAGTAAGGAAACATAAACAAAAAAAATCTAAATTTTTTGGGGGGGGATGACCAGTTGCATGTGCATTTGCAATATGATTCTATAGTGAAAAAACATATTGCAAATGCACAGTGACTTTGAAAAAGTAAGGAAACATAAAAAAAATCAAAATTTTTTTGGGGGGGATGACCAGTTGCATGTGCATTTGCAATATGATTCTATAGTGAAAAAACATATTGCAAATGCACAGTGACTTTGAAAAAGTAAGGAAAAATAAACAAAAAAAATCTAAAAATTTTTTTGGGGGGGATGACCAGTTGCACGTGCATTTGCAATATGATTCTATAGTGAAAAAACATATTGCAAATGCACAGTGACTTTGAAAAAGTAAGGAAACATAAACAAAAAAAATCTAAATTTTTTTGGGGGGGATGACCAGTTGCATGTGCATTTGCAATATGATTCTATAGTGAAAAAACATATTGCAAATGCACAGTGACTTTGAAAAAGTAAGGAAACATAAAAAAAATCTAAATTTTTTTGGGGGGGATGACCAGTTGCATGTGCATTTGCAATATGATTCTATAGTGAAAAAACATATTGCAAATGCACAGTGACTTTGAAAAAGTAAGGAAAAATAAACAAAAAAAATCTAAATTTTTTTTTGGGGGATGACCAGTTGCACGTGCATTTGCAATATGATTCTATAGTGAAAAAACATATTGCAAATGCACAGTGACTTTGAAAAAGTAAGGAAACATAAACAAAAAAAATCTAAATTTTTTTGGGGGGGATGACCAGTTGCATGTGCATTTGCAATATGATTCTATAGTGAAAAACATATTGCAAATGCACAGTGACTTTGAAAAAGTAAGGAAACATAAACAAAAAAAATCCAAATTTTTTATTTTTGGGTGACCAGTTGCACGTGCATTTGCAATATGATTCTATAGTGAAAAAACATATTGCAAATGCACAGTGACTTTGAAAAAGTAAGGAAACATAAACAAAAAAAATCTAAATTTTTTTGGGGGGGATGACCAGTTGCATGTGCATTTGCAATATGATTCTATAGTGAAAAAACATATTGCAAATGCACAGTGACTTTGAAAAAGTAAGGAAACATAAACAAAAAAAATCAAAACATTTTTTTTTTGGGTGACCAGTTGCACGTGCATTTGCAATATGATTCTATAGTGAAAAAACATATTGCAAATGCACAGTGACTTTGAAAAAGTAAGGAAACATAAACAAAAAAAATCTAAATTTTTTTGGGGGGGATGACCAGTTGCATGTGCATTTGCAATATGATTCTATAGTGAAAAAACATATTGCAAATGCACAGTGACTTTGAAAAAGTAAGGAAAAATAAACAAAAAAAATCTAAATTTTTTTTGGGGGGATGACCAGTTGCACGTGCATTTGCAATATGATTCTATAGTGAAAAAACATATTGCAAATGCACAGTGACTTTGAAAAAGTAAGGAAACATAAACAAAAAAAATCTAAAATTTTTTGGGGGGGATGACCAGTTGCATGTGCATTTGCAATATGATTCTATAGTGAAAAAACATATTGCAAATGCACAGTGACTTTGAAAAAGTAAGGAAACATAAACAAAAAAAATCTAAACATTTTTTTTTTGGGTGAGCAGTTGCACGTGCATTTGCAATATGATTCTATAGTGAAAAAACATCACCAAAAGCGACATTCTGAAATCAACCCAAACGAGCGATTGAGATGACCCAGAATCACTGCAAAGCCATCCCGAGTTCATCGGGCCAGTCAATTTCACATTCCTGCAGGATTTTTATAGCATGACAAATTCGTGATGGTACCTGCCCATTAAAACATATTGCAAATGCACAGTGACTTTGAAAAAGTAAGGAAACATAGAATCAAATTATTTTTTTTTGGGTTACCAGTTGCACATTTCAGATCACCAGTTGCACATTTCAGATCACCAGTTGCACATTTCAGATCACCAGTTGCACGGAGGAAAATCGTTACTTTTGACTTTGACTTTTGACTTCCTATGAAATCATATTCCAAATGGAGAAAACATATGCCTTATGCACTAGTAAAAAAAAAAAAAATGATAATAAAGTATGACTAAAGTATGTTGATAAAGTTCTTATACATGTGTAATTGACATAAAAATTGAAAGAATTTTGAAAAACGGTCCAGAAAGCACTTTTTTAAGGATGTGTGAAGTTTTTTACCAAATTTTGACATTTTTGACTTTTGACTTTTGACTTCCTATGAAATCATATTGCAAATGGACAAAACATATGCCTTATGCGCATGTAATTAAAAAAAAAAAAAATTGATATCAAAATTGGACAAAAGTATATTCATACAGTTCTTACACATGTGTAATTGACAAAAAAAGCGAAAGAAATTCGAAAAAAGGCCCAGAAAGCACTTTTTTAAGGGGTAAAAAGTTTTTGAAAAAAATATCATTTTTTCAAAATTTTTCTTTTGGATGTTGACTTGGGTTGCATTTCCAATATGAAAAACCCAGGTGGAGCGCACTCGCCCCCTGTTGGATTTTTGAGGTGTTACAATTGGCAATTGCCATATGGCATTTGCCATATACTTTGCACGAATCAACGCCGCTTTGGGTGGTATTGGACATCGTGTACATGGTTTGTCCAATGCCAATATTTTGACATTCATTTTTGTACAAATCAGGGGGGTATTCCCTTACTGGTTAAATAAAGGTGTTCTCAACTAGCCTACCTGGTTAAATACAGGTAAAATATATATTTTTTTTAACTATACCCCTATATAGCCTATATACCCACTATTATTATAGGAATTATAGGACTATTTCCCTCTATACCATTTGTATTTCATTAACCTTTGACTATTGGATGTTCTTATAGGCACTTTAGTATTGCCAGTGTAACAGTATAGCTTCTGCCCCTCTCCTCTCTCCTCCCTGGGCTCGAACCAGCAACACAACGACAACAGCCACCCTCGAAGCAGCGTTACCCATGCAGAGCAAGGGGAACAACCACTCCAAGTCTCAGAGCGAGTGACGTTTGAAACGCTGTTAGCGCGCGCTAACTAGCCAGCCATTTCACTTCGGTTACACCAGCCTCATCTCGGGAGTTTCAAGTCATAAACAGCGCAATGCTTGACGCACAATGAAGAGCTGCTGGCAAAACGCACGAAAGTGCTGTTTGAATGAATGTTTACGCGCCTGCTTCTGCCTACCATCGCTCAGTCAGATACTTAGATACTTGTATGCTGTCAGATTATATGCAACGCAGGACACGCTAGATAATATCTAGTAATATAATCAACCATGTGTAGTTAACAAGTGATTATGATTGATTGTTTTTTATAAGATCAGTTTAATGCTAGCTAGCAACTTACCTTGGCTTGCTGCATTCGCGTAACAGGCAGTCAGTCTCCTTGTGGAGTACAACGAGAGAGAGGCAGGTCATTATTGCGTTGGACTAGTTAACTGTAAGGTTGGATCCCCTGAGCTGACAAGGTACAAATCTGTTGTTCTGCCCTCCTGAACAGGCAGTTAACCCACTGTTCCTAGGCCATCATTGAAAATAAGAATTTGTTCTTAACTGACTTGCCTAGTTAAATAAATAAATGAGGGTGTAAAAAAAATTGGCAAAATATAATTCATCGGTCAACCTCTACACTACACCCCTCTATAGCCTATATCCCCACTATACCAACTATACCCACTATACCCCTCTACACCCCTCTATAGCCTATATCCCCATTATACCAAATATACTCTAAATAGCATATACACCCACTATACCCCTCTATACCAACTATACCCTTCTACACCCCTCTATAGCCACTATACCCCTCTACACCCCTCTATAGCCACTATACCCCTCTATACCCCTCTATAGACTATATCCCCACTATACCCCTCTATAGCCACTATACCCCTCTACACCCCTCTATACGCACTATACCCCTTTATACCCACTATAACATCTATAGCCTATATACTGACTTTACTATCTATACCCACTATACCCTACATAGACTATATATCCTCTATTCCCACTACACCCCACTATGCCCACTATACCCACTATACTCCTCTATACCCACTAAACCCACTATACCCTATATAGCCTACATAACCTCTATACCCCTCTATACCCACTATAACATCTATAGCCTATATACTGACTATACCATCTATACCCACTATACCCTACATAGACTATATAACCTCTATACCCACTACACCCCACTATACCCACTATACCCACTATACCATATATAGCCTACATAACCTCTATACCCCTCTAAATCCACTATATCCTTCTATACCCCACTATACCCCGCTATACACTATATAGCCTCTATACCCGCATTACTCACTATACCCTATATAGACTATATAACCTCTATACCCACTACACCCCACTATGCCCACTATACTCCTATATACCCACTCTATCCTTCTATACCCCTCTATATCCCTCTATACACTATATAGCCTCTATACCCCACTATACCCCTCTATACCCCACTATACCCCTCTATACACTGTATAGCCTCTATACCCTCTATACCCTTCTATACCCAACTACACCCTCTATACCCCACTATACCCCTCTTTACCCACTAAAGAGGAAGCTACTCTTCCTGGGGTTTATTGTGGATCCCCATTAGTTCCTGCCAAGGCAGCAGCTACTCTTCCTGGGGTTTATTATGGATCCCCATTAGTTCCTGTCAAGGCAGCAGCTACTCTTCCTGGGGTTTATTGTGGATCCCCATTAGTTCCTGCCAAGGCAGCAGCTACTCTTCCTGGGGGTTATTGTGGATCCCCATTAGTTCCTGTCAAGGCAGCAGCTACTCTTCCTGGGGTTTATTGTGGATCCCCATTAGTTCCTGCCAAGGCAGCAGCTACTCTTCCTGGGGTTTATTATGGATCCCCATTAGTTCCTGTCAAGGCAGCAGCTACTCTCCAAAGACATTAAAGCAGTTACTTTGCCTTCAGAATGTATTCATACCCCTGGACTTATTCCTGCATTCAAAATCGAATAAATAAACAACAATCATCACCCATCTACACACAATACCCAATAATGACAAATTGAAAACATGTTTTTGAAATGATTGAAAATGAAATATACTGTACAAAGATCACATTTCCATAAGTATTCACACCCCTGGGTCAATACATGTTAGAATCACCTCTGGCAGCGATTACAGCTGTGAGTCTTTCTGGGTAAAAGAGCTTTCCACTCCTGGATTGTGCAATATTTGCACATGTTTAAAATTCTTCAGGCTCTGTCAAGTTGATTGTTGATCATTGCTAGACAGCCATTTTCAAGTTTTGCCATAGATTTAAGTAGATTTAAGTCAAAACCATAATTAGGCCACTCAGGAACATACAATGTCGTCTTGGTAAGCAACTCCAGTGTATATTTGGCCTTGTGTTTTAGGTTATTGACCTGCTGAAAGGTGCATTTGTCTCCAAGTGTCTTTTGTGGAAAATAGACTGAACCAGGTTTTCGTCTAGGATTGTGCCTGTGCTTTGCTCTATTCCGTTTCTTTTCATCCTAAAAAACTCTCTAGTCCTTGCCGATGACAATCATACCCATAACAAGATGGAGCCACCACCATGCTTGAAAACATAAAGAGTGGTGCTCAGTAATGGATTTGCCCCCAACGTAACGCTTTATAGTCAGGACAAAGTTAATTTCTTTCTTCTTCGTTTCCTTTTAGTGACTTATTGCAAACATAATGTTTTTATTCTGTACAGGCTTCCTTCTTTCACTCTGTCATTTAGGTTAGTATTGTGGAGTAAATACAATGATGTTGATCCATCCTCAGTTTTCTCCTATCACAGCCATTCAACTCTGTAACTGTTTTAAAGTCACCATTGGCCTCATGGTGAAATCCCTGAGGGGTTTCCTTCCTCTCCGGCAACTGAATTAGGAAGAACGCCTGTATCTTTGTAGTGACTGGGTGTATTGATACACCATCCAGTGTAATTAATAACTTCACCATGCTCAAAGGAGTATTCAATGTCTTCTTTTTTGTTTCACTCATCTACCAAGTCCATACAACTTATTATGTGACTTGTTAAGCAAATGTTTACTCCTGAACTTATTGAGGCTTGTCATAACAAAGGAGTTGAATACTTATTGACTCAGCTTTTCATTTTGAATTAATTTGTAAACATTTCTAAAATCATGGTGTGTAACCCCTCTATAACCTGGGTGTGACCCCTCTATAACCCCTCTATAACCTGGGTGTGACCCCTCTATAACCCCTCTATATCCTGGGTCTGACCCCTCTATAACCTGGGTGTGAATACTTTCTGAGGGTTGTGTAACCCCTCTATAACCTGGGTATGACCTCTCTATAACCCTCTATAACCCCTCTATAACCTTGGTGTGAATACTTTCTGAGGGCTCTGTAACCCCTCTATAACCTGGGTGTGACCCCTCTATAACCCCTCTATATCCTGGGTCTGACCCCTCTATAACCTGGGTGTGACCCCTCTATAGCCTATATCCCCACTATACCAACTATACCCACTATACCCCTCTATAGCCTATATCCCCATTATACCAACTATACTCTAAATAGCATATACACCCACTATACCCCTCTATACCCACTATACCCTTCTACACCCCTCTATAGCCACTATACCCCTCTATACCCCTCTATATCCTATACCCCCTCTATAGCCACTATACCCCTCTATAGACTATATCCCCACTATACCCCTCTATAGCCACTATACCCCTCTACACCCCTCTATACCCACTATACCCCTTTATACCCACTATAACATCTATAGCCTATATACTGACTTTACTATCTATACCCACTATACCCTACATAGACTATATATCCTCTATTCCCACTACACCCCACTATGCCCACTATACCCACTATACTCCTCTATACCCACTAAACCCACTATACCCTATATAGCCTACATAACCTCTATACCCCTCTATACCCACTATAACATCTATAGCCTATATACTGACTATACCATCTATACCCACTATACCCTACATAGACTATATAACTTCTATGCCCACTATACCCACTATACCCTATATAGCCTACATAACCTCTATACCCCTCTAAACCCACTATATCCTTCTATACCCCACTATACCCCGCTATACACTATATAGCCTCTATACCCTCATTACTCACTATACCCTATATAGACTATATAACCTCTATAACCACTACACCCCACTATGCCCACTATACCCACTATACTCCTATATACCCACTCTATCCTTCTATACCCCTTAATATCCCTCTATACACTATATAGCCTCTATACCCCACTATACCCCTCTATACCCCACTATACCCCTCTATACACTATATAGCCTCTATACCCTCTATACCCTTCTATACCCAACTACACCCTCTATACCCCACTATACCCCTCTTTACCCACTAAAGAGGAAGCTACTCTTCCTGGGGTTTATTGTGGATCCCCATTAGTTCCTGCCAAGGCAGCAGCTACTCTTCCTGGGGTTTATTATGGATCCCCATTAGTTCCTGTCAAGGCAGCAGCTACTCTTCCTGGGGTTTATTGTGGATCCCCATTAGTTCCTGCCAAGGCAGCAGCTACTCTTCCTGGGGTTTATTATGGATCCCCATTAGTTCCTGTCAAGGCAGCAGCTACTCTTCCTGGGGTTTATTGTGGATCCCCATTAGTTCCTGCCAAGGCAGCAGCTACTCTTCCTCGGGTTTATTATGGATCCCCATTAGTTCCTGCCAAGGCAGCAGCTACTCTTCCTGGGGGTTTAATATGGATCCCCATTAGTTCCTGCCAAGGCAGCAGCTACTCTTCCTAGGGTTTATTATGGATCCCTGTTAGTTCCTGCCAAGGCAGCAGCTACTCTTCCTGGGGTTTATTATGGATCCCCATTAGTTCCTGTCAAGGCAGCAGCTACTCTTCCTGGGGTTTATTGTGGATCCCCATTAGTTCCTGCCAAGGCAGCAGCTACTCTTCCTGGGGTTTATTATGGATCCCTATTAGTTCTTGCCAAGGCAGCAGCTACTCTTCCTCGGGTTTATTATGGATCCCCATTAGTTCCTGTCAAGGCAGCAGTTACTCTTCCTCGGGTTTATTATGGATCCCCATTAGTTCCTGCCAAGGCAGCAGCTACTCTTCCTGGGGGTTTAATATGGATCCCCATTAGTTCCTGCCAAGGCAGCAGCTACTCTTCCTAGGGTTTATTATGGATCCCCGTTAGTTCCTGCCAAGGCAGCAGCTACTCTTCCTGGGGGTTTAATATGGATCCCCATTAGTTCCTGCCAAGGCAGCAGCTACTCTTCCTAGGGTTTATTATGGATCCCCGTTAGTTCCTGCCAAAGCAGCAGCTACTCTTCCTGGGGTTTATTATGGATCCCCATTAGTTCCTGTCAAGGCAGCAGCTACTCTTTGGGGTCCAAAGACATTAAAGCAGTTATTTTACCTTCAGAATGTATTCATACCCCTGGACTTATTCCTGCATTCAAAATCGAATAAATAAACAACAATCATCACCCATCTACACACAATACCCAATAATGACAAATTGAAAACATGTTTTTGAAATGATTGAAAATGAAATATACTGTACAAAGATCACATTTCCATAAGTATTCACACCCCTGGGTCAATACATGTTAGAATCACCTTTGGCAGCGATTACAGCTGTGAGTTTTTCTGGGTAAAAGAGCTTTCCACTCCTGGATTGTGCAATATTTGCACTAGTTTAAAATTCTTCAGGCTCTGTCAAGTTGATTGTTGATCATTGCTAGACAGCCATTTTCAAGTTTTGCCATAGATTTAAGTAGATTTAAGTCAAAACCATAATTAGGCCACTCAGGAACATACAATGTCGTCTTGGTAAGCAACTCCAGTGTATATTTGGCCTTGTGTTTTAGGTTATTGACCTGCTGAAAGGTGCATTTGTCTCCAAGTGTCTTTTGTGGAAAATAGACTGAACCAGGTTTTCGTCTAGGATTGTGCCTGTGCTTTGCTCTATTCCGTTTCTTTTCATCCTAAAAAACTCTCTAGTCCTTGCCGATGACAATCATACCCATAACAAGATGGAGCCACCACCATGCTTGAAAACATAAAGAGTGGTGCTCAGTAATGGATTTGCCCCCAACGTAATGCTTTATAGTCAGGACAAAGTTAATTTCTTTCTTCTTCGTTTCCTTTTAGTGACTTATTGCAAACATAATGTTTTTATTCTGTACAGGCTTCCTTCTTTCACTCTGTCATTTAGGTTAGTATTGTGGAGTAAATACAATGATGTTGATCCATCCTCAGTTTTCTCCTATCACAGCCATTCAACTCTGTAACTGTTTTAAAGTCACCATTGGCCTCATGGTGAAATCCCTGAGGGGTTTCCTTCCTCTCCGGCAACTGAATTAGGAAGGACGCCTGTATCTTTGTAGTGACTGGGTGTATTGATACACCATCCAGTGTAATTAATAACTTCACCATGCTCAAAGGAGTATTCAATGTCTTCTTTTTTGTTTCACTCATCTACCAAGTCCATACAACTTATTATGTGGCTTGTTAAGCAAATGTTTACTCCTGAACTTATTGAGGCTTGTCATAACAAAGGAGTTGAATACTTATTGACTCAGCTTTTCATTTTGAATTAATTTGTAAACATTTCTAAAATCATGGTGTGTAACCCCTCTATAACCTGGGTGTGACCCCTCTATAACCCCTCTATAACCTGGGTGTGACCCCTCTATAACCCCTCTATATCCTGGGTCTGACCCCTCTATAACCTGGGTGTGAATACTTTCTGAGGGTTGTGTAACCCCTCTATAACCTGGGTATGACCCCTCTATAACCCCTCTATATCCTGGGTCTGACCCCTCTATAACCTGGGTGTGACCCCTCTATAACCTGGGTATGACCTCTCTATAACCCTCTATAACCCCTCTATAACCTTGGTGTGAATACTTTCTGAGGGCTCTGTAACCCCTCTATAACCTGGGTGTGACCCCTCTATAACCCCTCTATATCCTGGGTCTGACCCCTCTATAACCTGGGTGTGACCCCTCTATAACCTGGGTGTGAATACTTTCTGAGGGTTGTGAAACCCCTCTATAACCTGGGTATGACCCCTCTATAACCCCTCTATAACCCCTCTATAACCTTGGTGTGAATACTTTCTGAGGGCTCTGTAACCCCTCTATAACCTGGGTATGACCTCTCTATAACCCTCTATAACCCCTCTATAACCTTGGTGTGAATACTTTCTGAGGGCTCTGTAACCCCTCTATAACCTGGGTGTGACCCCTCTATAACCCCTCTATATCCTGGGTCTGACCCCTCTATAACCTGGGTGTGACCCCTCTATAACCTGGGTGTGAATACTTTCTGAGGGTTGTGAAACCCCTCTATAACCTGGGTATGACCCCTCTATAACCCCTCTATAACCCCTCTATAACCTTGGTGTGAATACTTTCTGAGGGCTCTGTAACCCCTCTATAACCTGGGTATGACCCCTCTATAACCCCTCTATAACCTGGGTGTGACCCCTCTATAACCTGGGTGTGACCCCTCTATAATCCCTCTATAACCTCGGTATGACCCCTCTATAACCCCTCTATAACCTGGGTGTGACCCCTCTATAACCCCTCTATAACCTTGGTGTGAATACTTTCTCAGGGCTCTGTAACCCCTCTATAACCCCTCTGTACCCGGGTGGGGGGGGGGAATACAAAGGAGAGTTTCCCCTTCTATTTCACTGATGTCCCTAACTCCTCCTCCTGCATCTCTGACCCCGCCCCTTGACCCCATTGTGCCAGGTCATCGCCAGGTACAACTTCACAGCAGCCAATTAGGACTTGATGAGCTTCTCCAATTGTCAGCTGATCAACGTTATGGACAGTGACAACCCTGATTGGTGGATTGGAGAGGTTAACGGGGTCACGGGGCTGTTGCCAACCAATTACGTCACCATGACCACTGAGTCCGACCCCAGGCAGTAATGTGAGTCCACAACTCTTCCTCCTCTTTCCCCTCCTCCTTCCACCTACCAGTCCTCTTCCCCCTCCTCCTCCTCCCCCCTCCACCTACCAGTCCTCTTCCCCCTCCCCCTCCTCCTCCTCTTCCCCCTCCTCCTCCTCTTCCCCCTCCTCCTCCTCCCCCTCCTCCTCCTCCTCCTCTGTATTCATTGATGTCATCAAGAGGGAGAACTGATGCCTTTAATAAAGACCCCATTTAATGAAACAGGAATGATTACATAGGCATATTCAAATGAGTGACAAAATGTTTCCAAGCAGGTTATTATTGTTAATAGGTATTTGATATAGGAGTCTTTCTAGTTAGGAGAAGTTCACAGATAGGAATATTGACTTCATTAATGACTGCTGTCTCTCCCTCTCTCTCCATCCACCTCTCCTCTTCTCTCTCACTCCCCCTCTCCTCTTCTCTCTCTATCCCCCTCTCCTCTTCTCTCTCACTCCCCCTCTCCTCTTCTCTCTCTCTCTCTCTCTCACTCCCCCTCTCCTCTCCTCTCTCCATCCCCCTCTCCTCTTCTCTCTCACTCCCCCTCTCCTCTTCTCTCTCTCTCACTCCCCCTCTCCTCTTCTCTCTCTCTCACTCCCCCTCTCCTCTTATCTCTCCATCCACCTCTCTTCTCTCTCCATCCACCTCTCCTCTTCTCTCTCCATCCACCTATCCTCTTCTCTCTCCATCCACCTCTCCTCTTCTCTCTCACTCCCCCTCTCCTCTTCTCTCTCACTCCCCCTCTCCTCTTCTCTCTCACTCCCCCTCTCATCTTCTCTCTCACTCCCCCTCTCCTCTTCTCTCTCACTCCCCCTCTCCTCTTCTCTCTCACTCCCCCTCTCCTCTTCTCTCTCCATCCACCTCTCCTCTTCTCTCTCACTCCCCCTCTCCTTTTCTCTCTCACTCCCCCTCTCCTCTTTTACGTTGCATCTCTTTGTAGGAAAGTAACGCTGGCACCTTGTCCTCTCCCTCTTCTTACTTCTTCTTCTCTGAGCCAATCCTGGAAGCCTCAACTCTTCATCTGCCAGCGAGACCCTCCTCTTCTTCCTCCTCCTCTTCCTCCTCCTCCTCCTCCTCTTCCTCTTCTTCCTCTTCCTCTTCTTCCTCCTCCTCCTCTTCCTCCTCCTCTTCCTACACTCTGCTTGTATCTCATTTAGAATGATTTTTGTTTGTCTATCCTCACTCTTTATTTCTCTCTCTCTCCTCTATCATAACTAGTTCTCTCCTCTATCATGACTAGTTCTCTCTCCTCTATCATAACTAGTTCTCTCCTCTATCATAACTAGTTCTCTCTCTCCTCTATCATAACTAGTTCTCTCTCCTCTATCATAACTAGTTCTCTCTCTCCTCTATCATAACTAGTTCTCTCTCTCCTCTATCATAATTAGTTCTCTCTCTCTTCTATCATAACTAGTTATCTCTCTCCTCTATCATAACTAGTTCTCTCCTCTATCATAACTAGTTCTCTCTCTCCTCTATCATAACTAGTTATCTCTCTCCTCTATCATAACTAGTTCTCTCTCCTCTATCATAACTAGTTATCTCTCTCCTCTATCATAACTAGTTCTCTCTCTCCTCTATCATAACTAGTTCTCTCTCCTCTATCATAACTAGTTCTCTCCTCTATCATAACTAGTTCTCTCTCCTCTATCATAACTAGTTCTCTCCTCTATCATAACTAGTTCTCTCTCCTCTATCATAACTAGTTATCTCTCCTCTATCATAACTAGTTCTCTCCTCTACCATAACTAGTTCTCTATCCTCTATCATAACTAGTTCTCTCTCCACTATCATAACTAGTTATCTCTCCTCTATCATAACTAGTTCTGTCTCCTCTATCATAACTAGTTCACTTTCTATCATAACTAGTTCTCTCTCTCCTCTATCATAACTAGTTCTCTCTCTCTCCTCTATCATAATTAGTTCTCTCTCTCCTCTATCATAACTAGTTCTCTCTCTCCTCTATCATAACTAGTTATCTCTCCTCTATCATAACTAGTTCTCTCTCTCCTCTATCATAACTAGTTCTCTCTCTCTCCTCTATCATAACTAGTTCTCTCTCTCCTCTATCATAACTAGTTATCTCTCTCCTCTATCATAACTAGTTCTCTCTCTCCTCTATCATAACTAGTTCTCTCTCTCCTCTATCATAACTAGTTCTCTCTCTCCTCTATCATAACTAGTTCTCTCTCCTCTATCATAACTAGTTCTCTCTCCTCTATCATAACTAGTTCTCTCCTCTACCATAACTAGTTATCTCTCTCCTCTATCATAACTAGTTATCTCTCTCCTCTATCATAACTAGTTCTCTCTCTCCTCTATCATAACTAGTTCTCGCTCTCCTCTATCATAACTAGTTCTCTCTCTCCTCTATCATAACTAGTTCTCTCTCTCCTCTATCATAACTAGTTCTCTCTCCTCTATCATAACTAGTTCTCTCTCTCTCCTCTATCATAACTAGTTCTCTCTCCTCTATCATAACTAGTTCTCTCCTCTATCATAACTAGTTCTCTCTCCTCTATCATAACTAGTTCTCTCTCCTCTATCATAACTAGTTATCTCTCCTCTATCATAACTAGTTCTCTCCTCTACCATAACTAGTTCTCTATCCTCTATCATAACTAGTTCTCTCTCCACTATCATAACTAGTTATCTCTCCTCTATCATAACTAGTTCTCTCTCCTCTATCATAACTAGTTCTCTCTCTCCTCTATCATAACTAGTTCTCTCTCTCCTCTATCATAACTAATTCTCTCTCTCCTCTATCATAACTAGTTATCTCTCCTCTATCATAACTAGTTCTCTCTTCTCTATCATAACTAGTTCTCTCCTCTACCATAACTAGTTCTCTCTCTCCTCTATCATAACTAGTTATCTCTCTCCTCTATCATAACTAGTTATCTCTCTCCTCTATCATAACTAGTTCTCTCTCCTCTATCATAACTAGTTATATCTCTCCTCTATCATAACTAGTTCTCTCTCTCCTCTATCATAACTAGTTCTCTCTCCTCTATCATAACTAGTTCTCTCTCTCCTCTATCATAACTAGTTCTCTCTCTCCTCTATCATAACTAGTTCTCTCTCTCCTCTATCATAACTAGTTCTCTCTCTCCTCTAGCATAACTAGTTCTCTCTCTCCTCTATCATAACTAATTCTCTCTCTCCTCTATCATAACTAGTTCTCTCTCCTCTATCATAACTAGTTCTCTCTCCTCTATCATAACTAGTTCTCTCCTCTACCATAACTAGTTCTCTCTCTCCTCTATCATAACTAGTTATCTCTCTCCTCTATCATAACTAGTTCTCTCTCTCCTCTATCATAACTAATTATCTCTCTCCTCTATCATAACTAGTTCTCTCTCCTCTATCATAACTAGTTCTCTCTCCTCTATCATAACTTGTTCTCTCTCTCCTCTATCATAACTAGTTCTCTCTCTCCTCTATCATAACTAGTTCTCTCTCCTCTATCATAACTAGTTCTCTCTCTCTCCTCTATCATAACTAGTTCTCTCTCTCCTCTATCATAACTAGTTATCTCTCTCCTCTATCATAACTAGTTCTCTCTCCTCTATCATAACTAGTTCTCTCTCCTCTATCATAACTAGTTCTCTCTCTCCTCTATCATAACTAGTTCTCTCTGTCCTCTATCATAACTAGTTATCTCTGTCCTCTATCATAACTAGTTATCTCTGTCCTCTATCATAACTAGTTCTCTCTCCTCTATCATAACTAGTTCTCTCTCTATCATAACTAGTTCTCTCTCTATCATAACTAGTTTTCTCTCCTCTATCATAACTAGTTTTCTCTCCTCTATCATAACTATTTCTCTCTCTCCTCTATCATAACTAGTTCTCTCTCTCCTCTATCATAACTAGTTCTCTCTCCTCTATCATAACTAGTTATCTCTCCTCTATCATAACTAGTTCTCTCCTCTACCATAACTAGTTCTCTATCCTCTATCATAACTAGTTCTCTCTCCACTATCATAACTAGTTATACCTCCTCTATCATATCTAGTTCTCTCTCCTCTATCATAACTAGTTCTCTCTCTCCTCTATCATAACTAGTTCTCTCTCTCCTCTATCATAACTAATTCTCTCTCTCCTCTATCATAACTAGTTATCTCTCCTCTATCATAACTAGTTCTCTCTTCTCTATCATAACTAGTTCTCTCCTCTACCATAACTAGTTCTCTCTCTCCTCTATCATAACTAGTTATCTCTCTCCTCTATCATAACTAGTTATCTCTCTCCTCTATCATAACTAGTTCTCTCTCCTCTATCATAACTAGTTATATCTCTCCTCTATCATAACTAGTTCTCTCTCTCCTCTATCATAACTAGTTCTCTCTCCTCTATCATAACTAGTTCTCTCTCTCCTCTATCATAACTAGTTCTCTCTCTCCTCTATCATAACTAGTTCTCTCTCTCCTCTATCATAACTAGTTCTCTCTCTCCTCTAGCATAACCAGTTCTCTCTCTCCTCTATCATAACTAATTCTCTCTCTCCTCTATCATAACTAGTTCTCTCTCCTCTATCATAACTAGTTCTCTCTCCTCTATCATAACTAGTTCTCTCCTCTACCATAACTAGTTCTCTCTCTCCTCTATCATAACTAGTTATCTCTCTCCTCTATCATAACTAGTTCTCTCTCTCCTCTATCATAACTAATTATCTCTCTCCTCTATCATAACTAGTTCTCTCTCCTCTATCATAACTAGTTCTCTCTCCTCTATCATAACTTGTTCTCTCCTCTACCATAACTAGTTCTCTCTCTCCTCTATCATAACTAGTTATCTCTCTCCTCTATCATAACTAGTTATCTCTCTCCTCTATCATAACTAGTTCTCTCTCCTCTATCATAACTAGTTATCTCTCTCCTCTATCATAACTAGTTCTCTCTCTCCTCTATCATAACTAGTTATCTCTCCTCTATCATAACTAGTTCTCTCTCTCCTCTATCATAACTAGTTCTCTCTCTCCTCTATCATAACTAGTTCTCTCTCTCCTCTATCATAACTAGTTCTCTCTCTCCTCTATCATAACTAGTTCTCTCTCTCCTCTATCATAACTAATTCTCTCTCTCCTCTATCATAACTAGTTCTCTCTCCTCTATCATAACTAGTTCTCTCTCCTCTATCATAACTAGTTCTCTCCTCTACCATAACTAGTTCTCTCTCTCCTCTATCATAACTAGTTATCTCTCTCCTCTATCATAACTAGTTATCTCTCTCCTCTATCATAACTAGTTCTCTCTCCTCTATCATAACTAGTTATCTCTCTCCTCTATCATAACTAGTTCTCTCTCTCCTCTATCATAACTAGTTCTCTCTCCTCTATCATAACTAGTTCTCTCTCTCTCCTCTATCATAACTAGTTCTCTCTCTCCTCTATCATAACTAGTTATCTCTCTCCTCTATCATAACTAGTTCTCTCTCCTCTATCATAACTAGTTCTCTCTCCTCTATCATAACTAGTTCTCTCTCTCCTCTATCATAACTAGTTCTCTCTGTCCTCTATCATAACTAGTTATCTCTGTCCTCTATCATAACTAGTTATCTCTGTCCTCTATCATAACTAGTTCTCTCTCCTCTATCATAACTAGTTCTCTCTCTATCATAACTAGTTTTCTCTCTATCATAACTAGTTTTCTCTCCTCTATCATAACTAGTTTTCTCTCCTCTATCATAACTAGTTCTCTCTCCTCTATCATAACTAGTTCTCTCTCCTCTATCATAACTAGTTCTCTCTCTCCTCTATCATAACTAGTTCTCTCTCCTCTATCATAACTAGTTCTCTCTCCTCTATCATAACTAGTTCTCTCTCTCCTCTATCATAACTAGTTCTCTCTCCTCTATCATAACTAGTTATCTCTCTCCTCTATCATAACTAGTTCTCTCTCTCCTCTATCATAACTAGTTCTCTCTCCTCTATCATAACTAGTTCTCTCTCTCTCCTCTATCATAACTAGTTCTCTCTCTCCTCTATCATAACTAGTTCTCTCTCCTCTATCATAACTAGTTCTCTCTCTCCTCTATCATAACTAGTTCTCTCTCTCCTCTATCATAACTAGTTATCTCTGTCCTCTATCATAACTAGTTATCTCTGTCCTCTATCATAACTAGTTCTCTCTCCTCTATCATAACTAGTTCTCTCTCTATCATAACTAGTTCTCTCTCTATCATAACTAGTTTTCTCTCCTCTATCATAACTAGTTTTCTCTCCTCTATCATAACTAGTTCTCTCTCCTCTATCATAACTAGTTCTCTCTCCTCTATCATAACTAGTTCTCTCTCTCTCCTCTATCATAACTAGTTCTCTCTCTCTCCTCTATCATAACTAGTTCTCTCTCTCCTCTATCATAACTAGTTATCTCTCTCCTCTATCATAACTAGTTATCTCTCCTCTATCATAACTAGTTCTCTCTCTCCTCTATCATAACTAGTTCTCTCTCCTCTATCATAACTAGTTCTCTCCTCTATCATAACTAGTTCTCTCCTCTATCATAACTAGTTATCTCCTCTATCATAACTATTTCTCTCTCTCCTCTATCATAACTAGTTATCTCTGTCCTCTATCATAACTAGTTCTCTCTCCTCTATCATAACTAGTTCTCTCTCTATCATAACTCGTTCTCTCTCTATCATAACTAGTTTTCTCTCCTCTATCATAATTAGTTTTCTCTCCTCTATCATAACTAGTTCTCTCTCCTCTATCATAACTAGTTCTCTCTCCTCTATCATAACTAGTTAGCTCTCTCCTCTATCATAACTAGTTCTCTCTCTCCTCTATCATAACTAGTTATCTCTCTCCTCTATCATAACTAGTTCTCTCTCCTCTATCATAACTAGTTCTCTCTCTCTCCTCTATCATAACTAGTTCTCTCTCTCCTCTATCATAACTAGTTCTCTCTCCTCTATCATAACTAGTTCTCTCCTCTATCATAACTAGTTCTCTCCTCTATCATAACTAGTTATCTCCTCTATCATAACTATTTCTCTCTCTCCTCTATCATAACTAGTTCTCTCTCTCCTCTATCATAACTATTTCTCTCTCTCCTCTACCATAACTAGTTCTCTCTCTCCTCTATCATAACTAGTTCTCTCTCTCCTCTATCATAACTAGTTCTCTCTCTCTCTATCATAACTAGTTCTCTCTCCTCTATCATAACTAGTTCTCTCTCCTCTATCATAACTAGTTATCTCTCCTCTATCATAACTAGTTCTCTCCTCTACCATAACTAGTTCTCTATCCTCTATCATAACTAGTTCTCTCTCCACTATCATAACTAGTTATCTCTCCTCTATCATAACTAGTTCTCTCTCCTCTATCATAACTAGTTCTCTCTCTCCTCTATCATAACTAGTTCTCTCTCTCCTCTATCATAACTAATTCTCTCTCTCCTCTATCATAACTAGTTATCTCTCCTCTATCATAACTAGTTCTCTCTTCTCTATCATAACTAGTTCTCTCCTCTACCATAACTAGTTCTCTCTCTCCTCTATCATAACTAGTTATCTCTCTCCTCTATCATAACTAGTTATCTCTCTCCTCTATCATAACTAGTTCTCTCTCCTCTATCATAACTAGTTATATCTCTCCTCTATCATAACTAGTTCTCTCTCTCCTCTATCATAACTAGTTCTCTCTCCTCTATCATAACTAGTTCTCTCTCTCCTCTATCATAACTAGTTCTCTCTCTCCTCTATCATAACTAGTTCTCTCTCTCCTCTATCATAACTAGTTCTCTCTCTCCTCTAGCATAACTAGTTCTCTCTCTCCTCTATCATAACTAATTCTCTCTCTCCTCTATCATAACTAGTTCTCTCTCCTCTATCATAACTAGTTCTCTCTCCTCTATCATAACTAGTTCTCTCCTCTACCATAACTAGTTCTCTCTCTCCTCTATCATAACTAGTTATCTCTCTCCTCTATCATAACTAGTTCTCTCTCTCCTCTATCATAACTAATTATCTCTCTCCTCTATCATAACTAGTTCTCTCTCCTCTATCATAACTAGTTCTCTCTCCTCTATCATAACTTGTTCTCTCTCTCCTCTATCATAACTAGTTCTCTCTCTCCTCTATCATAACTAGTTCTCTCTCCTCTATCATAACTAGTTCTCTCTCTCTCCTCTATCATAACTAGTTCTCTCTCTCCTCTATCATAACTAGTTATCTCTCTCCTCTATCATAACTAGTTCTCTCTCCTCTATCATAACTAGTTCTCTCTCCTCTATCATAACTAGTTCTCTCTCTCCTCTATCATAACTAGTTCTCTCTGTCCTCTATCATAACTAGTTATCTCTGTCCTCTATCATAACTAGTTATCTCTGTCCTCTATCATAACTAGTTCTCTCTCCTCTATCATAACTAGTTCTCTCTCTATCATAACTAGTTCTCTCTCTATCATAACTAGTTTTCTCTCCTCTATCATAACTAGTTTTCTCTCCTCTATCATAACTATTTCTCTCTCTCCTCTATCATAACTAGTTCTCTCTCTCCTCTATCATAACTAGTTCTCTCTCCTCTATCATAACTAGTTATCTCTCCTCTATCATAACTAGTTCTCTCCTCTACCATAACTAGTTCTCTATCCTCTATCATAACTAGTTCTCTCTCCACTATCATAACTAGTTATACCTCCTCTATCATATCTAGTTCTCTCTCCTCTATCATAACTAGTTCTCTCTCTCCTCTATCATAACTAGTTCTCTCTCTCCTCTATCATAACTAATTCTCTCTCTCCTCTATCATAACTAGTTATCTCTCCTCTATCATAACTAGTTCTCTCTTCTCTATCATAACTAGTTCTCTCCTCTACCATAACTAGTTCTCTCTCTCCTCTATCATAACTAGTTATCTCTCTCCTCTATCATAACTAGTTATCTCTCTCCTCTATCATAACTAGTTCTCTCTCCTCTATCATAACTAGTTATATCTCTCCTCTATCATAACTAGTTCTCTCTCTCCTCTATCATAACTAGTTCTCTCTCCTCTATCATAACTAGTTCTCTCTCTCCTCTATCATAACTAGTTCTCTCTCTCCTCTATCATAACTAGTTCTCTCTCTCCTCTATCATAACTAGTTCTCTCTCTCCTCTAGCATAACCAGTTCTCTCTCTCCTCTATCATAACTAATTCTCTCTCTCCTCTATCATAACTAGTTCTCTCTCCTCTATCATAACTAGTTCTCTCTCCTCTATCATAACTAGTTCTCTCCTCTACCATAACTAGTTCTCTCTCTCCTCTATCATAACTAGTTATCTCTCTCCTCTATCATAACTAGTTCTCTCTCTCCTCTATCATAACTAATTATCTCTCTCCTCTATCATAACTAGTTCTCTCTCCTCTATCATAACTAGTTCTCTCTCCTCTATCATAACTTGTTCTCTCCTCTACCATAACTAGTTCTCTCTCTCCTCTATCATAACTAGTTATCTCTCTCCTCTATCATAACTAGTTATCTCTCTCCTCTATCATAACTAGTTCTCTCTCCTCTATCATAACTAGTTATCTCTCTCCTCTATCATAACTAGTTCTCTCTCTCCTCTATCATAACTAGTTATCTCTCCTCTATCATAACTAGTTCTCTCTCTCCTCTATCATAACTAGTTCTCTCTCTCCTCTATCATAACTAGTTCTCTCTCTCCTCTATCATAACTAGTTCTCTCTCTCCTCTATCATAACTAGTTCTCTCTCTCCTCTATCATAACTAATTCTCTCTCTCCTCTATCATAACTAGTTCTCTCTCCTCTATCATAACTAGTTCTCTCTCCTCTATCATAACTAGTTCTCTCCTCTACCATAACTAGTTCTCTCTCTCCTCTATCATAACTAGTTATCTCTCTCCTCTATCATAACTAGTTATCTCTCTCCTCTATCATAACTAGTTCTCTCTCCTCTATCATAACTAGTTATCTCTCTCCTCTATCATAACTAGTTCTCTCTCTCCTCTATCATAACTAGTTCTCTCTCCTCTATCATAACTAGTTCTCTCTCTCTCCTCTATCATAACTAGTTCTCTCTCTCCTCTATCATAACTAGTTATCTCTCTCCTCTATCATAACTAGTTCTCTCTCCTCTATCATAACTAGTTCTCTCTCCTCTATCATAACTAGTTCTCTCTCTCCTCTATCATAACTAGTTCTCTCTGTCCTCTATCATAACTAGTTATCTCTGTCCTCTATCATAACTAGTTATCTCTGTCCTCTATCATAACTAGTTCTCTCTCCTCTATCATAACTAGTTCTCTCTCTATCATAACTAGTTTTCTCTCTATCATAACTAGTTTTCTCTCCTCTATCATAACTAGTTTTCTCTCCTCTATCATAACTAGTTCTCTCTCCTCTATCATAACTAGTTCTCTCTCCTCTATCATAACTAGTTCTCTCTCTCCTCTATCATAACTAGTTCTCTCTCCTCTATCATAACTAGTTCTCTCTCCTCTATCATAACTAGTTCTCTCTCTCCTCTATCATAACTAGTTCTCTCTCCTCTATCATAACTAGTTATCTCTCTCCTCTATCATAACTAGTTCTCTCTCTCCTCTATCATAACTAGTTCTCTCTCCTCTATCATAACTAGTTCTCTCTCTCTCCTCTATCATAACTAGTTCTCTCTCTCCTCTATCATAACTAGTTCTCTCTCCTCTATCATAACTAGTTCTCTCTCTCCTCTATCATAACTAGTTCTCTCTCTCCTCTATCATAACTAGTTATCTCTGTCCTCTATCATAACTAGTTATCTCTGTCCTCTATCATAACTAGTTCTCTCTCCTCTATCATAACTAGTTCTCTCTCTATCATAACTAGTTCTCTCTCTATCATAACTAGTTTTCTCTCCTCTATCATAACTAGTTTTCTCTCTCCTCTATCATAACTAGTTCTCTCTCCTCTATCATAACTAGTTATCTCTCTCCTCTATCATAACTAGTTCTCTCTCTCCTCTATCATAACTAGTTCTCTCTCCTCTATCATAACTAGTTCTCTCTCTCTCCTCTATCATAACTAGTTCTCTCTCTCCTCTATCATAACTAGTTATCTCTCTCCTCTATCATAACTAGTTCTCTCTCCTCTATCATAACTAGTTCTCTCTCCTCTATCATAACTAGTTCTCTCTCTCCTCTATCATAACTAGTTCTCTCTGTCCTCTATCATAACTAGTTATCTCTGTCCTCTATCATAACTAGTTATCTCTGTCCTCTATCATAACTAGTTCTCTCTCCTCTATCATAACTAGTTCTCTCTCTATCATAACTAGTTTTCTCTCTATCATAACTAGTTTTCTCTCCTCTATCATAACTAGTTTTCTCTCCTCTATCATAACTAGTTCTCTCTCCTCTATCATAACTAGTTCTCTCTCCTCTATCATAACTAGTTCTCTCTCTCCTCTATCATAACTAGTTCTCTCTCCTCTATCATAACTAGTTCTCTCTCCTCTATCATAACTAGTTCTCTCTCTCCTCTATCATAACTAGTTCTCTCTCCTCTATCATAACTAGTTATCTCTCTCCTCTATCATAACTAGTTCTCTCTCTCCTCTATCATAACTAGTTCTCTCTCCTCTATCATAACTAGTTCTCTCTCTCTCCTCTATCATAACTAGTTCTCTCTCTCCTCTATCATAACTAGTTCTCTCTCCTCTATCATAACTAGTTCTCTCTCTCCTCTATCATAACTAGTTCTCTCTCTCCTCTATCATAACTAGTTATCTCTGTCCTCTATCATAACTAGTTATCTCTGTCCTCTATCATAACTAGTTCTCTCTCCTCTATCATAACTAGTTCTCTCTCTATCATAACTAGTTCTCTCTCTATCATAACTAGTTTTCTCTCCTCTATCATAACTAGTTTTCTCTCCTCTATCATAACTAGTTCTCTCTCCTCTATCATAACTAGTTCTCTCTCCTCTATCATAACTAGTTCTCTCTCTCTCCTCTATCATAACTAGTTCTCTCTCTCTCCTCTATCATAACTAGTTCTCTCTCTCCTCTATCATAACTAGTTATCTCTCTCCTCTATCATAACTAGTTATCTCTCCTCTATCATAACTAGTTCTCTCTCTCCTCTATCATAACTAGTTCTCTCTCCTCTATCATAACTAGTTCTCTCCTCTATCATAACTAGTTCTCTCCTCTATCATAACTAGTTATCTCCTCTATCATAACTATTTCTCTCTCTCCTCTATCATAACTAGTTATCTCTGTCCTCTATCATAACTAGTTCTCTCTCCTCTATCATAACTAGTTCTCTCTCTATCATAACTCGTTCTCTCTCTATCATAACTAGTTTTCTCTCCTCTATCATAATTAGTTTTCTCTCCTCTATCATAACTAGTTCTCTCTCCTCTATCATAACTAGTTCTCTCTCCTCTATCATAACTAGTTAGCTCTCTCCTCTATCATAACTAGTTCTCTCTCTCCTCTATCATAACTAGTTATCTCTCTCCTCTATCATAACTAGTTCTCTCTCCTCTATCATAACTAGTTCTCTCTCTCTCCTCTATCATAACTAGTTCTCTCTCTCCTCTATCATAACTAGTTCTCTCTCCTCTATCATAACTAGTTCTCTCCTCTATCATAACTAGTTCTCTCCTCTATCATAACTAGTTATCTCCTCTATCATAACTATTTCTCTCTCTCCTCTATCATAACTAGTTCTCTCTCTCCTCTATCATAACTATTTCTCTCTCTCCTCTACCATAACTAGTTCTCTCTCTCCTCTATCATAACTAGTTCTCTCTCTCCTCTATCATAACTAGTTCTCTCTCTCTCTATCATAACTAGTTCTCTCTCCTCTATCACTAGTTCTCTCTCTCCTATTTCTCTGCTCTCTCTACCTGGCTGTTCTTATCTTCTCTACCATAACTAGTTATCTCCTATTTCTCTGCTCTCTCTACCTGGCTGTTCTTATCTTCTCTACCAAAACTAGTTCTCTCTCCTCTATCATAACTAGTTCTCTCTCTCTCTATCATAACTAGTTCTCTCTCTCATATTTCTCTGCACTCTCTACCTGGCTGTTCTTATCTTCTCTACCATAACTAGTTCTCTCCTATTTCTCTGCTCTCTCTACCTGGCTGTTCTTATCTTCTCTACCATAACTAGTTCTCTCCTATTTCTCTGCTCTCTCTACCTGGCTGTTCTTATCTTCTCTACCATAACTAGTTCTCTCCTATTCCTCTGCTCTCTCTACCTGGCTGTTCTTATCTTCTCTACCATAACTAGTTCTCTCCTATTTCTCTGCTCTCTCTACCTGGCTGTTATTATCTTCTCTACCATAACTAGTTCTCTCTCCTCTATCATAACTAGTTCTCTCTCTCCTATTTCTCTGCTCTCTCTACCTGGCTGTTCTTATCTTCTCTACCATAACTAGTTCTCTCCTATTTATCTGCTCTCTATACCTGGCTGTTCTTATCTTCTCTACCATAACTATTTCTCTCCTATTTCTCTGCTCTCTCTACCTGGCTGTTCTTATCTTCTCTACCATAACTAGTTCTCTCCTATTTCTCTGCTCTCTCTACCTGGCTGTTCTTATCTTCTCTACCATAACTAGTTCTCTCTCCTCTATCATAACTAGTTCTCTCTCTCTCTATCATAACTAGTTCTTTCTCTCCTATTTCTCTGCTCTCTCTACCTGGCTGTTCTTATCTTCTCTACCATAACTAGTTCTCTCCTATTTCTCTGCTCTCCCTACCTGGCTGTTCTTATCTTCTCTACCATAACTAGTTCTCTCCTATTTCTCTGCTCTCTCTACCTGGCTGTTCTTATCTTCTCTACCTAGGGAGAGCGGTAGATACATGACCTGTTAACTATTATCTCCTGTTCCTCTGAAATGATGTCAAAATCATGGTTTGAATTTATTTAGACTAGAATATAAAGATGTGTTAGAAGAAATCTCTGAGAATGTGCTACTCTAGTATTTTGATGTTGTATACAACAATGGACATAATATGTACTAAATAAAAATAATTTTGTTTTGTAAGATTAGGCTTTACACACCTGTATGGCTGTATGTATTACATGCACAGGGTCATTCATACTAATGCACTAGTGACTAGAAAGTAATCACAACGTGGCTAACTCATCCAGACCAATCCTAACTCATCCGGACCGACCCTAACTCATCCGGACCGACCCTAGCTCATCCGGACCGACCCTAGCTCATCCGGACCGACCCCAGCTCATCCGGACCGACCCCAACTCATCCGGACCGACCCCAACTCATCCGGACCGACCCTACCTCATTCAGACCGACCCTACCTCATCCGGACCGACCCTACCTCATTCGGACCGATCATAACTCATCCTGACCGTCCCTATCTCATCCTGACCGTCCCTATCTCATCCTGACCGTCCCTATCTCATCCTGACCGTCCCTATCTCATCCTGACCGTCCCTATCTCATCCTGACCGACCCTAGCTCATCCGGACCGACCCTAGCTCATCCGGACCGACCCTAGCTCATCCGGACCGACCCTAACTCATCCGGACCGACCCTAACTCATCCGGACCGAACCTAGCTCATCCGGACCGACCCTACCTCATCCGGACCAACCCCAACTCATATGGACCGACCCCAACTCATCTGGACCGACCCCAACTCATCCGGACCGACCCCAACTCATTCGGACCGACCCTAGCTCATCCGGACCGACACTACAGGATAAACCTAGTCCTGGACTAAAAATAAAGCTCAATGGAGATTCTCTATTGAAAGCACCTTTTAGTCCAGGACTAGGCTTAATCTTTGTCTGGGAAACTGGCCCATATAGAAACTAGGTTTAGGTTATATTATAACTATCTGCTGCTGTCACACTAATACACACACTGGTTCAATACTGTCACCAGCAACATGACACGGCTCTCTGTCTCTTTCTGTATGGTGTGTCGCGTTAGTTCCTCACTCACTTGTATGCAATCAGCTGGGGTTCTCGCCACGATCAAAGGTGCTTCACATTACTTTAGCCTAGTGTCAGCCTAGCATTTAACCTAGCATTGCATGTGCTATGCTACTTTAGCATCACATGTGCTATACTTTAACCTAGCGTTGCTAGTACTATACTTTACCAGATTGTTAACATCACCTTGGCTTTGCTTTAGCTTACTTTAGCCTAGCTTTAGCATCATCAGTGCTATACTTAGGTATTGTGATAACATGGGCAATACTTTAGCATATAACTAGCATCACATATGCTATACTTTAGCCCAGAACTAGCATCACATGTTGTATGCTTTAGCCTTGTGTTAGCATCACCAGTGCTATACATCCAGTATATTGTGTAGAAGTGTTCAGACAATGTGCCTCACTCTGCTCTGTCAATTATGTACATAGCCTACAGTAACATGGAGCTAAGAATAAACTGGTTATCACTGGGTACTGGGTCTCCTTTTCTTATGGACGCACACACGCAGTCACACACACAGATGTATACCAAATGAACCGCCAGCAACCGCAAGGCTCTCCAGAGGGTGGTGCGATCTGCCCGACGCATCACCAGGGGCACACTGCCTGCCCTCCAGGACACCTACAGCACCCGATGTCACAGGAAGGCCAAAAAGATCATCAAGGACATCAACCACCCGAGCCACTGCCTGTTCACCCCGCTATCATCCAGAAGGTGAGGTCAGTGCAGGTGCATCAAAGCTGGGAACCAGAGACTGAACAACAGCTTCTATCTCAAGGCCATCAGACTGTTAAATAGCCATCACTAGCCAGCTACCACCAAGTTACTCAACCCTGAGTTCATTCTGACCCCCCTAGTACATACACAGGACACACAACATAACTGAATTAACTTTTGACTCCTCACCATTATCGATCACCACTTAGCTGACAGTTCTAATTAACAGAAAACCTAGGAATGCACTCACTGCCTTATCTACAACACCCCAGAGCTCAGTTTCGTCGGTTCAACCATAGGTTAACTACCTTATCTGTTTACTTAATCCACAACCCATTCGTTTCTTCCTAGTTGGAATGGTGTTCATTAACTTTAATTACTCCTTGTCCGTGTCACACAATCCCTTCTTATGAACTCATGTTGTTAATCAGATATAATAAAACAGAGTATAAGTTTACTTAGTTACAGTTCCATTTAAAATGATTTGTTCAGTCATTTAATTATACTTTTCCTAACATGTTTACATACTGCTTTACTCATTGCATATGTATATACTGTATTCTACTCTACTGTATTTTAGTCAATGCCACTCTGACATTGCTCGTCCTAATATTTATATATTTCTTAACTCCATTCTTTTACTTTAGATTTGTGTGCATTGTTGTGAATTGTTATATACCACTACATTGTTGGAGCTAGGAACACAATCATTTAGTTAGATATTACTGTACTGACGGAGCTAGAAACACAAGCATTTAGTTAGATACTACTACACTGTTGGAGCTAGGAACACAAGCATTTAGTTAGATATTACTGTACTGTTGGAGCTAGAAACACAAGCATTTAGTTAGATACTACTGCACTGTTGGAGCTAGAAACACAAGCATTTAGTTAGATACTACTAATCTGTTGGAGCTAGAAACACAAGCATTTAGTTAGATACTACTAATCTGTTGGAGCTAGAAACACAAGCATTTAGTTAGATACTACTACACTGTTGGAGCTAGAAACACAAGCATTTAGTTAGATATTACTGCACTGTTGGAGCTAGAAACACAAGCATTTAGTTAGATACTACTAATCTGTTGGAGCTAGAAACACAAGCATTTCGTTAGATATTACTGTACTGATGGAGCTAGAAACACAAGCATTTAGTTAGATACTACTAATCTGTTGGAGCTAGAAACACAAGCATTTAGTTAGATACTACTAATCTGTTGGAGGTAGAAACACAAGCATTTAGTTAGATATTACTGTACTGATGGAGCTAGAAACACAAGCATTTAGTTAGATACTACTACACTGTTGGAGCTAGGAACACAAGCATTTAGTTAGATACTACTAATCTGGTGGAGCTAGAAACACAAGCATTTAGTTAGATACTACTAATCTGTTGGAGGTAGAAACACAAGCATTTAGTTAGATATTACTGACTGATGGAGCTAGAAACACAAGCATTTAGTTAGATACTACTACACTGTTGGAGCTAGGAACACAAGTATTTAGTTAGATACTACTACACTGTTGGAGCTAGGAACACAAGCATTTAGTTAGATACTACTAATCTGTTGGAGGTAGAAACACAAGCATTTAGTTAGATATTACTGTACTGATTGAGCTAGAAACACAAGCATTTAGTTAGATACTACTACACTGTTGGAGCTAGGAACACAAGCATTTAGTTAGATACTACTACACTGTTGGAGCTAGAAACACAAGCATTTAGTTAGATATTACTGTACTGATTGAGCTAGAAGCACAAGCATTTAGTTAGATACTACTAATCTGTTGGAGCTAGAAACACAAGCATTTAGTTAGATACTACTAATCTGTTGGAGCTAGAAACACAAGCATTTAGTTAGATATTACTGTACTGTTGGAGCTAGAAACACAAGCATTTAGTTAGATACTACTAATCTGTTGGAGCTAGAAACACAAGCATTTAGTTAGATACTACTGCACTGTTGGAGCTAGGATCACAAGCATTTAGTTAGATATTACTGTTGGAGCTAGAAACACAAGCATTTAGTTAGATAATACTAATCTGTTGGAGCTAGAAACACAAGCATTTAGTTAGATACTACTGCACTGTTGGAGCTAGGATCACAAGCATTTAGTTAGATATTACTGTACTGTTGGAGCTAGAAACACAAGCATTTAGTTAGATACTACTAATCTGTTAGAGCTAGAAACACAAGCATTTAGTTAGATACTACTAATTTGTTGGAGCTAGAAACACAAGCATTTAGTTAGATACTACTAATCTGTTGGAGCTAGAAACACAAGCATTTAGTTAGATACTACTAATTTGTTGGAGCTAGAAACACAAGCATTTAGTTAGATACTACTAATCTGTTGGAGCTAGAAACACAAGCATTTAGTTAGATACTACTAATCTGTTAGAGCTAGAAACACAAGCATTTAGTTAGATACTACTAATTTGTTGGAGCTAGAAACACAAGCATTTAGTTAGATACTACTAATCTGTTGGAGCTAGAAACACAAGCATTTAGTTAGATACTACTAATCTGTTGGAGCTAGAAACACAAGCATTTAGTTAGATACTACTAATCTGTTGGAGCTAGAAACACAAGCATTTAGTTAGATACTACTAATCTGTTGGAGGTAGAAACACAAGCATTTAGTTAGATATTACTGTACTGATGGAGCTAGAAACACAAGCATTTAGTTAGATACTACTAATCTGTTGGAGCTAGAAACACAAGTTTTTGGTTAGATACTACTAATCTGTTGGAGGTAGAAACACAAGCATTTAGTTAGATATTACTGTACTGATGGAGCTAGAAACACAAGCATGTAGTTAGATACTACTACACTGTTGGAGCTAGAAACACAAGCTATTAGTTAGATACTACTAATCTGTTGGAGGTAGAAACACAAGCATTTAGTTAGATATTACTGTACTGATGGAGCTAGAAACACAAGCATTTAGTTAGATACTACTACACTGTTGGAGCTAGGAACACAAGCATTTAGTTATATATTACTGTACTGTTGGAGCTAGAAACACAAGCATTTAGTTAGATACTACTAATCTGTTGGAGCTAGAAGCACAAGCATTTAGTTAGATACTATTTAATCTGTTGGAGCTAGAAACACAAGCATTTAGTAAGATAATACTAATCTGTTGGAGCTAGAAACACAAGCATTTAGTTAGATATTACTGTACTGATGGAGCTAGAAACACAAGCATTTAGTTAGATACTACTAATCTGATGGAGCTAGAAACACAAGCATTTAGTTAGATACTACTAATCTGTTAGAGCTAGAAACATAAGCATTTAGTTAGATACTACTAATCTGTTGGAGCTAGAAACACAAGCATTTAGTTAGATACTACTAATCTGTTGAAGCTAGGAACACAAGCATTTAGTTCGATATTACTGTTGGAGCTAGAAACACAAGCATTTAGTTAGATACTACTGCACTGTTGGAGCTAGGATCACAAGCATTTAGTTAGATATTACTGTTGGAGCTAGAAACACAAGCTATTAGTTAGATACTACTAATCTGTTGGAGGTAGAAACACAAGCATTTAGTTAGATATTACTGTACTGATGGAGCTAGAAACACAAGCATTTAGTTAGATACTACTACACTGTTGGAGCTAGGAACACAAGCATTTAGTTATATATTACTGTACTGTTGGAGCTAGAAACACAAGCATTTAGTTAGATACTACTAATCTGTTGGAGCTAGAAGCACAAGCATTTAGTTAGATACTATTTAATCTGTTGGAGCTAGAAACACAAGCATTTAGTAAGATAATACTAATCTGTTGGAGCTAGAAACACAAGCATTTAGTTAGATATTACTGTACTGATGGAGCTAGAAACACAAGCATTTAGTTAGATACTACTAATCTGATGGAGCTAGAAACACAAGCATTTAGTTAGATACTACTAATCTGTTAGAGCTAGAAACATAAGCATTTAGTTAGATACTACTAATCTGTTGGAGCTAGAAACACAAGCATTTAGTTAGATACTACTAATCTGTTGAAGCTAGGAACACAAACATTTAGTTCGATATTACTGTTGGAGCTAGAAACACAAGCATTTAGTTAGATACTACTGCACTGTTGGAGCTAGGATCACAAGCATTTAGTTAGATATTACTGTTGGAGCTAGAAACACAAGCATTTAGTTAGATACTACTGCACTGTTGGAGCTAGGAACACAAGCATTTAGTTAGATACTACTGCACTGTTGGAGCTAGGATCACAAGCATTTAGTTAGATATTACTGTTGGAGCTAGAAACACAAGCATTTAGTTAGATACTACTGCACTGTTGGAGCTAGAAACACAAGCATTTAGTTAGATATTACTACACTGTTGGAGCTAGAAACACAAGCATTTAGTTAGATACTACTGCACTGTTGGAGCTAGAAACACAAGCATTTAGTTAGATATTACTGTTGGAGGTAGAAACACAGGCATTTAGTTAGATACTACTGTTGGAGGTAGAAACACAGGCATTTAGTTAGATATTACTGTACTGTTGGAGCTAGGTACACAATAATTTCACAACACCTGCAATAACATCTGCTAAATATATGTATGTGATCAATAACATTTGATTTGACACACAATGTCTGACACAGTCACAAAAACACAGTCACACACACAGTCACACAAACACAGTCACACATAGTCACACACAGTCACACCGTCACACACACAGTTACACACAGTTACACACAGTCACACACAGTTACACACAGTCACACACACAGTCACAGTCATACAGTCACACACACACAGTCACACACACACAGCCACAGGCACAACAGCATAAACTGGATCAGCAGCACGACAAGGTGAACAGGTCAGGGTTCCAGTTTCTCTGACTCCTGCTCAGAATTTTTATTTTTTTATTTTTTTATTTCACCTTTATTTAACCAGGTAGGCAAGTTGAGAACAAGTTCTCATTTACAATTGCGACCTGGCCAAGATAAAGCAAAGCAGTTCGACACATACAACGACACAGAGTTACACATGGAGTAAAACAAACATACAGTCAATAATACAAGTCTATATACAAGTCTATGTAGAAACACGTCTAAAAACGATGTGAGCAAATGAGGTGAGATAAGGGAGGTAAAGGCAAAAAAAGGTCATGGTGGCAAAGTAAATACAATATAGCAAGTAAAACACTGGAATGGTAGATTTGCAGTGGAAGAATGTACGAAGTAGAAATAAAAATAATGGGGTGCAAAGGAGCAAAATAAATAAAATAAATACAGTAGGGAAAGAGGTAGTAGTTTGGCCTAAATTATAGGTGGGCTATGTACAGGTGCAGTAATCTGTGAGCTGCTCTGACAGTTGGTGCTTAAAGCTAGTGAGGGAGATAAGTGTTTCCAGTTTCAGAGATTTTTGTAGTTCGTTCCAGTCATTGGCAGCAGAGAACTGGAAGGAGAGGCGGCCAAAGGAAGAATTGGTTTTGGGGGTGACTAGAGAGATATACCTGCCGGAGCGCGTGCTACAGGTGGGTGATGCTATGGTGACCAGCAAGCTGAGATAAGGGGGGACTTTACCTAGCAGGGTCTTGTAGATGACATGGAGCCAGTGGGTTTGGCGACGAGTATGAAGCGAGGGCCAGCCAACGATTTGTATGTGATCAATAACATTGACAAAGGTCCAGTCGTCATGAACTATGCGCCAGGCTCCAGGTTTAACCTGCTATGTGTTGTCTGAGTTAAATAATGACTCAGGAGGCTACATGTCCTAAATTACTGCACAACGTTATCTTAACATGATCTACTGATGCTAGCGACCCTCATGAACCAGGGACATGAGAGAGGAAAGAAAGGGAACGGAATAATAAATAATAATAATAAAAAATAATAAAAAATATGTAAGATACAAATTGAAAAAACAACTAACACTAAAGTGACAGTTATATATATATATATATATATATATATATATATATATATATATATATATATATATATATATATATAGATGTTGATGTTACTGATAGTGGCTAATATTTAACATGAAACAAACTGTAAAATAAAACAGAGAAAAGCCAGCTCATATAGTCTAAAACGCATACATGAAGTGGACAGGATCAGACCTGTAGATTGGGCCTCCACATGTCATCCACACAAATTATGAGGGCACGCAATTATTAAAATGTGGAATAATGGTACAGCTATTTATAGCCTACTTCACTGTGGGGGACCCAATACACGTCATCTTGATATGATGTTCAGTTTGCTTCCATATGAGTGATTTTACATTCTTCTCCAGGGATTGGTATTTACAATGTATTTACAGTCCCGTCTCCAAAAGGATTACTCATGTACCTAGCTATTGTCAATGTATAAATCAGAAAAACAAAGCAGATTTTTTTTCCACTTTGAACTGTAAAGTGCGCTAGACTTTATTGATGGTTTCTTCGCGCATTAATTAACGTGTTGGAATTAAATCAATGTCACAATACGGCGAATCTGGCAGACAAAACTCTCCGCCACAATTTAATTACTTAGCTCTCCACCCCGAACAAATAGCTGGTAAATATAATGCTACTCTCATGCTTATATTCAATGTAAGAATATATATAGAGAGAAAAGCCCATTAAAAAAAGGGAATTATGTTCCGTTTATTTATTATTTTTTTTATTTTTATTTTTTTATTTCACCTGTATTTAACCAGGTAGGCCAGTTGAGAACACCTTTATTTAACCAGGTAGGCCAGTTGAGAACACCTTTATTTAACCAGGTAGGCCAGTTGAGAACACCTTTATTTAACCAGGTAGGCTAGTTGAGAACACCTTTATTTAACCAGGTAGGCTAGTTGAGAACACCTTTATTTAACCAGGTAGGCCAGTTGAGAACACCTTTATTTAACCAGGTAGGCTAGTTGAGAACACCTTTATTTAACCAGGTAGGCTAGTTGAGAACACCTTTATTTAACCAGGTAGGCTAGTTGAGAACACCTTTATTTAACCAGGTAGGCCAGTTGAGAACACCTTTATTTAACCAGGTAGGCTAGTTGAGAACACCTTTATTTAACCAGGTAGGCCAGTTGAGAACACCTTTATTTAACCAGGTAGGCCAGTTGAGAACACCTTTATTTAACCAGGTAGGCTAGTTGAGAACACCTTTATTTAACCAGGTAGGCTAGTTGAGAACACCTTTATTTAACCAGGTAGGCCAGTTGAGAACACCTTTATTTAACCAGGTAGGCTAGTTGAGAACACCTTTATTTAACCAGGTAGGCTAGTTGAGAACACCTTTATTTAACCAGGTAGGCTAGTTGAGAACACCTTTATTTAACCAGGTAGGCTAGTTGAGAACACCTTTATTTAACCAGGTAGGCTAGTTGAGAACACCTTTATTTAACCAGGTAGGCTAGTTGAGAACACCTTTATTTAACCAGGTAGGCTAGTTGAGAACACCTTTATTTAACCAGGTAGGCTAGTTGAGAACACCTTTATTTAACCAGGTAGGCTAGTTGAGAACACCTTTATTTAACCAGGTAGGCTAGTTGAGAACACCTTTATTTAACCAGGTAGGCTAGTTGAGAACACCTTTATTTAACCAGGTAGGCTAGTTGAGAACACCTTTATTTAACCAGGTAGGCTAGTTGAGAACACCTTTATTTAACCAGGTAGGCTAGTTGAGAACACCTTTATTTAACCAGGTAGGCTAGTTGAGAACACCTTTATTTAACCAGGTAGGCTAGTTGAGAACACCTTTATTTAACCAGGTAGGCTAGTTGAGAACACCTTTATTTAACCAGGTAGGCTAGTTGAGAACACCTTTATTTAACCAGGTAGGCCAGTTGAGAACACCTTTATTTAACCAGGTAGGCTAGTTGAGAACACCTTTATTTAACCAGGTAGGCTAGTTGAGAACACCTTTATTTAACCAGGTAGGCCAGTTGAGAACACCTTTATTTAACCAGGTAGGCTAGTTGAGAACACCTTTATTTAACCAGGTAGGCTAGTTGAGAACACCTTTATTTAACCAGGTAGGCTAGTTGAGAACACCTTTATTTAACCAGGTAGGCTAGTTGAGAACAAGTTCTCATTTGCAACTGCGACCTGGCCAAGATAAGGCATAGCAGTGTGAACAGACAACACAGAGTTACACATGGAGTAAACAATTAACAATTAATTAAGTCAATAACACAGTAGAAAAAAGGGGAGTCCATATATACATTGTGTGCAAAAGGCATGAGAAGGTAGGCGAATAATTACAATTTAGCAGATTAACACTGGAGTGATAAATGATCAGATGGTTATGTACAGGTAGAGATATTGGTGTGCAAAAGAGCAGAGAAATAAATAAATAAAAACAGTATGGGGATGAGGTAGGTGAAAATGGGTGGGCTATTTACCAATAGACTATGTACAGCTGCAGCGATCGGTTAGCTGCTTAAATCAGGTCGACATTTGACCCAATGCTTCTCTGGGCACCTGACGCAGCTCACTGTCTGTCCAATTACAGCTACAGGTAAGCAGACCTACAGTCTCTCTCTGCTGCTTAGAGCACGCCACATCATACTGTAGTTTGGCTGGGTGAGATGGTACCGCAACACCAAGGTAACATTAGTTTCATACTGGATATTAGGTGATCTATCTGTTGAACCAAGCATGCCATGAATTTGAAATGTATGTTATGTGAATCAGAGGAGGATGGAGAAAAATCCACATCTTTTGTTTTGTTTGAATTTAACTCTTCTGATTCAGAATATAAATTACCATAGTAATGGCATGATTTGTTTTAAGAGGGATTGAAATCCAAAATCATATTTTATTTTATAAAAACAATGAACAAATACAACATGGATTGTTCCCCATCCAAACCTGATTCAGAATATATAATGTCCATAGTCATGGTATGCTTGTTTCAAGAGCTATTGAGGAGAAAACCGAATCCATCGAATATCCAGTATACAACTACGTTTACCAGGATCAGGAAGCGGACTTTGCCGTGTCGTGCAATGCCCATAGACTATCACACAGAGCCTCCTTATTGCATCAGGCATCGTCCACTCGGTAGAGAGACAGAAAGGACAGCTAGACTACATGTCATGGACTGGTGGACTACCCTGGCTGCGAGTATAGCCTTCCTCTGGCTGCTGTGTTATATCGACGGTAAGAGAACCTGGTTAGCAGAGGTATGGGAGCTTTCTTCATCAAGGGAACGGTGCGGTATTGGCACGCGCACGGCTCTTCCTCCTAATTGCGGTATGATTACAGCTTTCATTACATTTGTTATGAATCGTTTAATTCATTAAACTATAGCAACAACAAGAACAATACAAGACCATACCTGGCGATTATACCAAACATTATGTAGACGGAAATAAGAAAACGAAACAAGTAAGCCTACAGTTGTAGGACCGAGCTAGAGTGGTGTTATAACAGGTGGTGAACCCAGCTAGAGTGGTGTTATAACAGGTGGAGGACCCAGCTAGAGTAGTGGGTAGTGGAGTACCCAGCTAGAGTAGTGGGTAGTGGAGGACCCAGCTAGAGTAGTGTTATAACAGGTGGTGAACCCAGCTAGAGTAGTGTTATAACAGGTGGTGAACCCAGCTAGAGTGGTGTTATAACAGGTGGTGAACCCAGCTAGAGTGGTGGGTAGTGGTGGATCCAGCTAGAGTAGTGTTATAACAGGTTGTGAACCCAGCTAGAGTAGTGGGTCGTGGTGAACCCAGCTAGAGTAGTGTTATAACAGGTTGTGAACCCAGCTAGAGTAGTGGGTAGTGGTGGACCCAGCTAGAGTAGTGTTATAACAGGTGGATTACCCAGCTAGAGTAGTGGGTAGTGGAGGACCCAGCTAGAGTAGTGTTATTACAGGTGGTGAGCCAAGCTAGAGTAGTGTTAAAACAGGTGGTGAGCCCAGCTAGAGTAGTGTTATAACAGGTGGTAAACCCAGCTAGAGTAGTGGGTAGTGGTGAACCCAGCTAGAGTAGTGGGTAGTGGTGGACCCAGCTAGAGTAGTGGGTAGTGGTGAACCCAGCTAGAGTAGTGGGTAGTGGTGGACCCAGCTAGAGTAGTGGGTAGTGGTGGACCCAGATAGAGTAGTGTTATAACAGGTGGTGGACCCAGCTAGAGTAGTGTTATAACAGGTGGTGAGCCCAGCTAGAGTAGTGTTATAACGGGTGGTGAACCCAGCTAGAGTGGTGTTATAACAGGTGGTGAACCCAGCTAGAGTGGTGTTATAACAGGTGGTGAACCCAGCTAGAGTGGTGTTATAACAGGTGGAGGACCCAGCTAGAGTAGTGGGTAGTGGAGGACCCAGCTAGAGTAGTGGGTAGTGGTGGACCCAGATAGAGTAGTGTTATAACAGGTGGTGGACCCAGCTAGAGTAGTGTTATAACAGGTGGTGAGCCCAGCTAGAGTAGTGTTATAACAGTTGGAGGACCCAGCTAGAGTAGTGGGTAGTGGTGGACCCAGATAGAGTAGTGTTATAACAGGTGGTGGACCAAGCTAGAGTAGTGTTATAACAGGTGGTGAGCCCAGCTAGAGTAGTGTTATAACGGGTGGTGAACCCAGCTAGAGTGGTGTTATAACAGGTGGTGAACCCAGCTAGAGTGGTGTTATAACAGGTGGTGAACCCAGCTAGAGTGGTGTTATAACAGGTGGAGGACCCAGCTAGAGTAGTGGGTAGTGGAGGACCCAGCTAGAGTAGTGTTATAACAGGTGGTGAACCCAGCTAGAGTAGTGTTATAACAGGTTGTGAACCCAGCTAGAGTAGTGGGTAGTGGTGGATCCAGCTAGAGTAGTGTTATAACAGGTTGTGAACCCAGCTAGAGTAGTGGGTAGTGGTGAACCCAGCTAGAGTAGTGTTATAACAGGTTGTGAACCCAGCTAGAGTAGTGGGTAGTGGTGGACCCAGCTAGAGTAGTGTTATAACAGGTGGTGAGCCCAGCTAGAGTAGTGTTATAACAGGTGGTGAGCCCAGCTAGAGTAGTGTTATAACAGGTGGTGAACCCAGCTAGAGTAGTGGGTAGTGGTGAACCCAGCTAGAGTAGTGGGTAGTGGTGGACCCAGCTAGAGTAGTGGGTAGTGGTGAACCCAGCTAGAGTAGTGGGTAGTGGTGGACCCAGCTAGAGTAGTGGGTAGTGGTGAACCCAGCTAGAGTAGTGGGTAGTGGTGGACCCAGCTAGAGTAGTGGGTAGTGGTGGACCCAGCTAGAGTAGTGTTATAACAGGTGGTGAGCCCAGCTAGAGTAGTGTTATAACAGGTGGTGGACCCAGCTAGAGTGGTGTTATAACAGGTGGTGAACCCAGCTAGAGTGGTGTTATAACAGGTGGTGAACCCAGCTAGAGTGGTGTTATAACAGGTGGAGGACCCAGCTAGAGTAGTGGGTAGTGGAGGACCCAGCTAGAGTAGTGTTATAACAGGTGGTGAACCCAGCTAGAGTAGTGTTATAACAGGTTGTGAACCCAGCTAGAGTAGTGGGTAGTGGTGGATCCAGCTAGAGTAGTGTTATAACAGGTTGTGAACCCAGCTAGAGTAGTGGGTAGTGGTGAACCCAGCTAGAGTAGTGTTATAACAGGTTGTGAACCCAGCTAGAGTAGTGGGTAGTGGTGGACCCAGCTAGAGTAGTGTTATAACAGGTGGAGGACCCAGATAGAGTAGTGGGTAGTGGAGGACCCAGCTAGAGTAGTGTTATAACAGGTGGTGAGCCCAGCTAGAGTAGTGTTATAACAGGTGGTGAGCCCAGCTAGAGTAGTGTTATAACAGGTGGTGAACCCAGCTAGAGTAGTGGGTAGTGGTGAACCCAGCTAGAGTAGTGGGCAGTGGTGGACCCAGCTAGAGTAGTGGGTAGTGGTGAACCCAGCTAGAGTAGTGGGTAGTGGTGGACCCAGCTAGAGTAGTGGGTAGTGGTGAACCCAGCTAGAGTAGTGGGTAGTGGTGGACCCAGCTAGAGTAGTGGGTAGTGGTGGACCCAGCTAGAGTAGTGTTATAACAGGTGGTGGACCCAGCTAGAGTAGTGTTATAACAGGTGGTGAGCCCAGCTAGAGTAGTGTTATAACAGGTGGTGGACCCAGCTAGAGTAGTGGGTAGTGGTGAACCCAGCTAGAGTAGTGGGTAGTGGTGAACCCAGCTAGAGTAGTGTTATAACAGTTGGAGGACCCAGCTAGAGTAGTGGGTAGTGGTGGACCCAGCTAGAGTAGTGTTATAACAGGTGGTGGACCCAGCTAAAGTAGTGTTATAACAGGTGGTGAACCCAGCTAGAGTAGTGGGTAGTGGTTGATCCAGCTAGAGTAGTGTTATAACAGGTGGTGAAACCAGCTAGAGTAGTGTTATAACAGGTGGTGGACCCAGCTAGAGTAGTGGGTAGTGGTGGACCCAGCTAGAGTAGTGTTATAACAGGTGGTGAACCCAGCTAGAGTAGTGGGTAGTGGTGGACCCAGCTAGAGTAGTGGGCTGTGGTGAACCCAGCTAGAGTAGTGATATTACAGGTGGTGAGCCCAGCTAGAGTAGTGTTACAACAGGTGGTGAACCCAGCTACAGTAGTGTTATAACAGGTGGTGAACCCAGCTAGAGTAGTGGGTAGTGGTGAACCCAGCTAGAGTAGTGGGTAGTGGTGAGCCCAGCTAGAGTCGTGGGTAGTGGTGAGCCCAGCTAGAGTAGTGTTATAACAGGTGTTGAACCCAGCTAGAGTAGTGTTATAACAGGTGGTGAACCCAGCTAGAATAGTGGGCAGTGGTGAACCCAGCTAGAGTAGTGGGTAGTGGTGAGCCCAGCTAGAGTAGTGGGTAGTGGTGGACCCAGCTAGAGTAGTGGGTAGTGGTGAACCCAGCTAGAGTAGTGTTATAACAGGTGGTGGACCCAGCTAGAGTAGTGGGTAGTGGTGAACCCAGCTTGAGTAGTGTTATAAAAGGTGGTGAGCCCAGCTAGAGTAGTGTTATAACAGGTGGTGAACCCAGCTAGAGTAGTGGGTAGTGGTGAACCCAGCTAGAGTATTGGGTAGTGGTGAACCCAGCTAGAGTAGTGGGTAGTGGTGAGCCCAGCTAGAGTAGTGGGTAGTGGTGGACCCAGCTAGAGTAGTGTTATAACAGGTGGTGAACCCAGCTAGAGTAGTGGTGGTGGTTGACCTAGCTAGAGTAGTGTTATAACAGGTGGTGAACCCAGCTAGTGTAGTGGTGGTGGTGGACCCAGCTAGAGTAGTGGGTAGTGGTGAACCCAGCTAGAGTAGTGTTATAACAGGTGGTGAGCCCAGCTAGAGTAGTGTTATAACAGGTGGTGAGCCCAGCTAGAGTAGTGTTATAACAGGTGGTGGACCCAGCTAGAGTAGTGGGTAGTGGTGGACCCAGCTAGAGTAGTGGGTAGTGGTGGACCCAGCTAGAGTAGTGGGTAGTGGTGGACCCAGCAAGAGTAGTGGGTAGTGGTGAACCCAGCTAGAGTAGTGGGTAGTGGTGGACCCAGCTAGAGTAGTGTTATAACAGGTGGTGAACCCAGTTAGAGTAGTGGTGGTGGTTGACCTAGCTAGAGTAGTGTTATAACAGGTGGTGAACCCAGCTAGTGTAGTGGTGGTGGTGGACCCAGCTAGAGTAGTGGGTAGTGGTGAACCCAGCTAGAGTAGTGTTATAACAGGTGGTGATCCCAGCTAGAGTAGTGTTATAACAGGTGGTGGACCCAGCTAGAGTAGTGTTATAACAGGTGGTGAACCCAGCTAGAGTAGTGGGTAGTGGTGAACCCAGCTAGAGTAGTGGGTAGTGGTGGACCCAGCTAGAGTAGTGTTATAACAGGTGGTGAACCCAGCTAGAGTAGTGGGTAGTGGTGGACCCAGCTAGAGTAGTGGGTAGTGGTGGACCCAGCTAGAGTAGTGTTATAACAGGTGGTGAGCCCAGCTAGAGTAGTGTTATAACAGGTGTTGAACCCAGCTAGAGTAGTGTTATAACAGGTGGTGAACCCAGCTAGAATAGTGGGCAGTGGTGAACCCAGCTAGAGTAGTGGGTAGTGGTGAGCCCAGCTAGAGTAGTGGGTAGTGGTGGACCCAGCTAGAGTAGTGGGTAGTGGTGAACCCAGCTAGAGTAGTGTTATAACAGGTGGTGGACCCAGCTAGAGTAGTGGGTAGTGGTGAACAACACTTGAGTAGTGTTATAACAGGTGGTGAACCCAGCTAGAGTAGTGGGTAGTGGTGAACCCAGCTAGAGTATTGGGTAGTGGTGAACCCAGCTAGAGTAGTGGGTAGTGGTGAGCCCAGCTAGAGTAGTGGGTAGTGGTGGACCCAGCTAGAGTAGTGTTATAACAGGTGGTGAACCCAGCTAGAGTAGTGGTGGTGGTTGACCTAGCTAGAGTAGTGTTATAACAGGTGGTGAACCCAGCTAGTGTAGTGGTGGTGGTGGACCCAGCTAGAGTAGTGGGTAGTGGTGAACCCAGCTAGAGTAGTGTTATAACAGGTGGTGAGCCCAGCTAGAGTAGTGTTATAACAGGTGGTGAGCCCAGCTAGAGTAGTGTTATAACAGGTGGTGGACCCAGCTAGAGTAGTGGGTAGTGGTGGACCCAGCTAGAGTAGTGGGTAGTGGTGGACCCAGCTAGAGTAGTGGGTAGTGGTGGACCCAGCTAGAGTAGTGGGTAGTGGTGAACCCAGCTAGAGTAGTGGGTAGTGGTGGACCCAGCTAGAGTAGTGTTATAACAGGTGGTGAACCCAGTTAGAGTAGTGGTGGTGGTTGACCTAGCTAGAGTAGTGTTATAACAGGTGGTGAACCCAGCTAGTGTAGTGGTGGTGGTGGACCCAGCTAGAGTAGTGGGTAGTGGTGAACCCAGCTAGAGTAGTGTTATAACAGGTGGTGAGCCCAGCTAGAGTAGTGTTATAACAGGTGGTGAGCCCAGCTAGAGTAGTGTTATAACAGGAGGTGGACCCAGCTAGAGTAGTGGGTAGTGGTGGACCCAGCTAGAGTAGTGGGTAGTGGTGGACCCAGCTAGAGTAGTGGGTAGTGGTGGACCCAGCTAGAGTAGTGGGTAGTGGTGAACCCAGCTAGAGTAGTGGGTAGTGGTGGACCCAGCTAGAGTAGTGTTATAACAGGTGGTGAACCCAGTTAGAGTAGTGGTGGTGGTTGACCTAGCTAGAGTAGTGTTATAACAGGTGGTGAACCCAGCTAGTGTAGTGGTGGTGGTGGACCCAGCTAGAGTAGTGGGTAGTGGTGAACCCAGCTAGAGTAGTGTTATAACAGGTGGTGATCCCAGCTAGAGTAGTGTTATAACAGGTGGTGGACCCAGCTAGAGTAGTGTTATAACAGGTGGTGAACCCAGCTAGAGTAGTGGGTAGTGGTGGACCCAGCTAGAGTAGTGGGTAGTGGTGGACCCAGCTAGAGTAGTGTTATAACAGGTGGTGAGTCCAGCTAGAGTAGTGTTATAACAGGTGGTGAGCCCAGCTAGAGTAGTGTTATAACAGGTGGTGAACCCAGCTAGAGTAGTGGGTAGTGGTGAACCCAGCTAGAGTAGTGGGTAGTGGTGGACCCAGCTAGAGTAGTGGGTAGTGGTGAACCCAGCTAGAGTAGTGGGTAGTGGTGAACCCAGCTAGAGTAGTGGGTAGTGGTGAACCCAGCTAGAGTAGTGGGTAGTGGTGGACCAAGCTAGAGTAGTGGGTAGTGGTGGACCCAGCTAGAGTAGTCTTATAACAGGTGGTGGACCCAGCTAGAGTAGTGTTATAACAGGTGGTGAGCCCAGCTAGAGTAGTGTTATAACAGGTGGTGGACCCAGCTAGAGTAGTGTTATAACAGGTGGTGAACCCAGCTAGAGTAGTGGGTAGTGGTGGACCCAGCTAGAGTGGTGTTATAACAGGTGGTGAGTCCAGCTAGAGTAGTGGGTAGTGGTGAACCCAGCTAGAGTAGTGGGTAGTGGTGAACCCAGCTAGAGTAGTGTTATAACAGTTGGAGGACCCAGCTAGAGTAGTGGGTAGTGGTGGACCCAGCTAGAGTAGTGTTATAACAGGTGGTGGACCCAGCTAAAGTAGTGTTATAACAGGTGGTGAACCCAGCTAGAGTAGTGGGTAGTGGTGGACCCAGCTAGAGTAGTGTTATAACAGTTGGTGAACCCAGCTAGAGTAGTGGGTAGTGGTAGACCCAGCTAGAGTAGTGGGCTGTGGTGAACCCAGCTAGAGTAGTGTTATTACAGGTGGTGAGCCCAGCTAGAGTAATGTTACAACAGGTGGTGAACCCAGCTAGAGTAGTGTTATAACAGGTGGTGAACCCAGCTAGAGTAGTGGGCTGTGGTGAACCCAGCTAGAGTAGTGTTATTACAGGTGGTGAGCCCAGCTAGAGTAATGTTACAACAGGTGGTGAACCCAGCTAGAGTAGTGTTATAACAGGTGGTGAACCCAGCTAGAGTAGTGGGTAGTGGTGAACCCAGCTAGAGTAGTGGGTAGTGGTGAGCCCAGCTAGAGTAGTGGGTAGTGGTGAGCCCAGCTAGAGTAGTGTTATAACAGGTGGTGAACCCAGCTAGAGTAGTGTTATAACAGGTGGTGAGCCCAGCTAGAGTAGTGGGTAGTGGTGAACCCAGCTAGAGTAGTGGGTAGTGGTGGACCCAGCTATAGTAGTGGGTAGTGGTGAACCCAGCTAGAGTAGTGGGTAGTGGTGGACCCAGCTAGAGTAGTGGGTAGTGGTGAACCCAGCTAGAGTAGTGGGTAGTGGTGGACCCAGCTAGAGTAGTGGGTAGTGGTGAACCCAGCTAGAGTAGTGGGTAGTGGTGGACCCAGCTAGAGTAGTGTTATAACAGGTGGTGAACCCAGCTAGAGTAGTGTTATAACAGGTGGTGAGCCCAGCTAGAGTAGTGGGTAGTGGTGAACCCAGCTAGAGTAGTGGGTAGTGGTGGACCCAGCTATAGTAGTGGGTAGTGGTGGACCCAGCTAGAGTAGTGGGTAGTGGTGGACCCAGCTAGAGTAGTGGGTAGTGGTGAACCCAGCTAGAGTAGTGGGTAGTGGTGGACCCAGCTAGAGTAGTGTTATAACAGGTGGTGAACCCAGTTAGAGTAGTGGTGGTGGTTGACCTAGCTAGAGTAGTGTTATAACAGGTGGTGAACCCAGCTAGTGTAGTGGTGGTGGTGGACCCAGCTAGAGTAGTGGGTAGTGGTGAACCCAGCTAGAGTAGTGTTATAACAGGTGGTGGACCCAGCTAGAGTAGTGTTATAACAGGTGGTGAACCCAGCTAGAGTAGTGGGTAGTGGTGGACCCAGCTAGAGTAGTGGGTAGTGGTGGACCCAGCTAGAGTAGTGTTATAACAGGTGGTGGACCCAGCTAGAGTAGTGTTATAACAGGTGGTGAGTCCAGCTAGAGTAGTGTTATAACAGGTGGTGAGCCCAGCTAGAGTAGTGTTATAACAGGTGGTGAACCCAGCTAGAGTAGTGGGTAGTGCTGAACCCAGCTAGAGTAGTGGGTAGTGGTGGACCCAGCTAGAGTAGTGGGTAGTGGTGAACCCAGCTAGAGTAGTGGGTAGTGGTGAACCCAGCTAGAGTAGTGGGTAGTGGTGAACCCAGCTAGAGTAGTGGGTAGTGGTGGACCAAGCTAGAGTAGTGGGTAGTGGTGGACCCAGCTAGAGTAGTCTTATAACAGGTGGTGGACCCAGCTAGAGTAGTGTTATAACAGGTGGTGAGCCCAGCTAGAGTAGTGTTATAACAGGTGGTGGACCCAGCTAGAGTAGTGTTATAACAGGTGGTGAACCCAGCTAGAGTAGTGGGTAGTGGTGGACCCAGCTAGAGTAGTGGGTAGTGGTGGACCCAGCTAGAGTAGTGTTATATCAGGTGGTGAGTCCAGCTAGAGTAGTGGGTAGTGGTGAACCCAGCTAGAGTAGTGGGTAGTGGTGAACCCAGCTAGAGTAGTGTTATAACAGTTGGAGGACCCAGCTAGAGTAGTGGGTAGTGGTGGACCCAGCTAGAGTAGTGTTATAACAGGTGGTGGACCCAGCTAAAGTAGTGTTATAACAGGTGGTGAACCCAGCTAGAGTAGTGGGTAGTGGTGGACCCAGCTAGAGTAGTGTTATAACAGGTGGTGAACCCAGCTAGAGTAGTGTTATAACAGGTGGTGAGCCCAGCTAGAGTAGTGGGTAGTGGTGAACCCAGCTAGAGTAGTGGGTAGTGGTGGACCCAGCTATAGTAGTGGGTAGTGGTGGACCCAGCTAGAGTAGTGGGTAGTGGTGGACCCAGCTAGAGTAGTGGGTAGTGGTGAACCCAGCTAGAGTAGTGGGTAGTGGTGGACCCAGCTAGAGTAGTGTTATAACAGGTGGTGAACCCAGTTAGAGTAGTGGTGGTGGTTGACCTAGCTAGAGTAGTGTTATAACAGGTGGTGAACCCAGCTAGTGTAGTGGTGGTGGTGGACCCAGCTAGAGTAGTGGGTAGTGGTGAACCCAGCTAGAGTAGTGTTATAACAGGTGGTGGACCCAGCTAGAGTAGTGTTATAACAGGTGGTGAACCCAGCTAGAGTAGTGGGTAGTGGTGGACCCAGCTAGAGTAGTGGGTAGTGGTGGACCCAGCTAGAGTAGTGTTATAACAGGTGGTGGACCCAGCTAGAGTAGTGTTATAACAGGTGGTGAGTCCAGCTAGAGTAGTGTTATAACAGGTGGTGAGCCCAGCTAGAGTAGTGTTATAACAGGTGGTGAACCCAGCTAGAGTAGTGGGTAGTGCTGAACCCAGCTAGAGTAGTGGGTAGTGGTGGACCCAGCTAGAGTAGTGGGTAGTGGTGAACCCAGCTAGAGTAGTGGGTAGTGGTGAACCCAGCTAGAGTAGTGGGTAGTGGTGAACCCAGCTAGAGTAGTGGGTAGTGGTGGACCAAGCTAGAGTAGTGGGTAGTGGTGGACCCAGCTAGAGTAGTCTTATAACAGGTGGTGGACCCAGCTAGAGTAGTGTTATAACAGGTGGTGAGCCCAGCTAGAGTAGTGTTATAACAGGTGGTGGACCCAGCTAGAGTAGTGTTATAACAGGTGGTGAACCCAGCTAGAGTAGTGGGTAGTGGTGGACCCAGCTAGAGTAGTGGGTAGTGGTGGACCCAGCTAGAGTAGTGTTATATCAGGTGGTGAGTCCAGCTAGAGTAGTGGGTAGTGGTGAACCCAGCTAGAGTAGTGGGTAGTGGTGAACCCAGCTAGAGTAGTGTTATAACAGGTGGTGGACCCAGCTAAAGTAGTGTTATAACAGGTGGTGAACCCAGCTAGAGTAGTGGGTAGTGGTGGACCCAGCTAGAGTAGTGTTATAACAGTTGGTGAACCCAGCTAGAGTAGTGGGTAGTGGTGGACCCAGCTAGAGTAGTGGGCTGTGGTGAACCCAGCTAGAGTAGTGTTATTACAGGTGGTGAGCCCAGCTAGAGTAGTGTTACAACAGGTGGTGAACCCAGCTAGAGTAGTGTTATAACAGGTGGTGAACCCAGCTAGAGTAGTGGGTAGTGGTGAACCCAGCTAGAGTAGTGGGTAGTGGTGAGCCCAGCTAGAGTAGTGGGTAGTGGTGAGCCCAGCTAGAGTAGTGTTATAACAGGTGGTGAACCCAGCTAGAGTAGTGTTATAACAGGTGGTGAGCCCAGCTAGAGTAGTGGGTAGTGGTGAACCCAGCTAGAGTAGTGGGTAGTGGTGGACCCAGCTATAGTAGTGGGTAGTGGTGAACCCAGCTAGAGTAGTGTTATAACAGGTGGTGAGCCAAGCTAGAGTGGTGTTATAACAGGTGGTGAGCCCAGCTAGAGTAGTGTTATAACAGGCGGTGAACCCAGCTAGAATAGTGGGTAGTGGTGAACCCAGCTAGAGTAGTGGGTAGTGGTGAGCCCAGCTAGAGTAGTGGGTAGTGGTGAACCCAGCTAGAGTAGTGGGTAGTGGTGGACCCAGCTAGAGTAGTGTTATAACAGGTGGTGAGCCCAGCTAGAGTAGTGTTATAACAGGTCGTGAACCCAGCTAGAATAGTGGGTAGTTGTGAACCCAGCTAGAGTAGTGGGTAGTGGTGAGCCCAGCTAGAGTAGTGGGTAGTGGTGGACCCAGCTAGAGTAGTGGGTAGTGGTGAACCCAGCTAGAGTAGTGTTATAACAGGTGGTGGACCCAGCTAGAGTAGTGGGTAGTGGTGAACCCAGCTTGAGTAGTGTTATAACAGGTTGTGAGCCCAGCTAGAGTAGTGTTATAACAGCTGGTGAACCCAGCTAGAGTAGTGGGTAGTGGTGAACCCAGCTAGAGTATTTGGTAGTGGTGAACCCAGCTAGAGTAGTGGGTAGTGGTGAGCCCAGCTAGAGTAGTGGGTAGTGGTGAACCCAGCTAGAGTAGTGGGTAGTGGTGAACACAGCTAGAGTAGTGTTATAACAGGTGGTGAACCCAGCTAGAGTAGTGTTATAACAGGTGGTGAACCCAGCTAGAGTAGTGGGTAGTGGTGGACCCAGCTAGAGTAGTGGGTAGTGGTGAACCCAGCTAGAGTTGTGGGTAGTGGTGAACCCAGCTAGAGTAGTGGGTAGTGGTGAACACAGCTAGAGTAGTGTTATAACAGGTGGTGAACCCAGCTAGAGTAGTGTTATAACAGGTGGTGAACCCAGCTAGAGTAGTGGGTAGTGGTGAACCCAGCTAGAGTAGTGGGTAGTGGTTGACCCAGCTATAGTAGTGGGTAGAGGTGGACCGAGCTAGAGTGGTGTTATAACCGGAGATTAACCCAACTAGAGTAGTGTTATAACAGGTGGTGAGCCCAGCTAGAGTAGTGTTATAACAGGTGGTGGACCCAGCTAGAGTAGTGGGTAGTGGTGGACCCAGCTAGAGTAGTGTTATAACAGGTGTTGAACCCAGCAAGAGTAGTGGGTAGTGGTGAACCCAGCTTGAGTAGTGTTATAACAGGTGGTGAGCCCAGCTAGAGTAGTGTTATAACAGCTGGTGAACCCAGCTAGAGTAGTGGGTAGTGGTGAACCCAGCTAGAGTATTGGGTAGTGGTGAACCCAGCTAGAGTAGTGGGTAGTGGTGAGCCCAGCTAGAGTAGTGTTATAACAGGTGGTGAACCCAGCTAGAGTAGTGGTGGTGGTTGACCTAGCTAGAGTAGTGTTATAACAGGTGGTGAACCCAGCTAGTGTAGTGGTGGTGGTGGACCCAGCTAGAGTAGTGGGTAGTGGTGAACCCAGCTAGAGTAGTGTTATAACAGGTGGTGAGCCCAGCTAGAGTAGTGTTATAACAGGTGGTGGACCCAGCTAGAGTAGTGTTATAACAGGTGGTGCAACCAGCTAGAGTAGTGGGTAGTGGTGGACCCAGCTAGAGTAGTGGGTAGTGGTGAACCCAGCTAGAGTAGTGGGTAGTGGTGAGCCCAGCTAGAGTAGTGGGTAGTGGTGGACCCAGCTAGAGTAGTGGGTAGTGGTGAACCCAGCTAGAGTAGTGTTATAACAGGTGGTGGACCCAGCTAGAGTAGTGGGTAGTGGTGAACCCAGCTTGAGTAGTGTTATAACAGGTGGTGAGCCCAGCTAGAGTAGTGTTATAACAGCTGGTGAACCCAGCTAGAGTAGTGGGTAGTGGTGAACCCAGCTAGAGTATTGGGTAGTGGTGAACCCAGCTAGAGTAGTGGGTAGTGGTGAGCCCAGCTAGAGTAGTGGGTAGTGGTGGACCCAGCTAGAGTAGTGTTATAACAGGTGGTGAACCCAGCTAGAGTAGTGGTGGTGGTTGACCTAGCTAGAGTAGTGTTATAACAGGTGGTGAACCCAGCTAGTGTAGTGGTGGTGGTGGACCCAGCTAGAGTAGTGGGTAGTGGTGAACCCAGCTAGAGTAGTGTTATAACAGGTGGTGAGCCCAGCTAGAGTAGTGTTATAACAGGTGGTGCAACCAGCTAGAGTAGTGGGTAGTGGTGAACCCAGCTAGAGTAGTGTTATAACAGGTGGTGGACCCAGCTAGAGTAGTGTTATAACAGGTGGTGCAACCAGCTAGAGTAGTGGGTAGTGGTGGACCCAGCTAGAGTAGTGGGTAGTGGTGGACCCAGCTAGAGTAGTGTTATAACAGGTGGTGAACCCAGCTAGAGTAGTGGTGATGGTTGACCTAGCTAGAGTAGTGTTATAACAGGTGGTGAACCCAGCTAGTGTATTGGTGGTGGTGGACCCAGCTAGAGTAGTGGGTAGTGGTGAACCCAGCTAGAGTTGTGGGTAGTGGTGAACCCAGCTAGAGTAGTGGGTAGTGGTGAACACAGCTAGAGTAGTGTTATAACAGGTGGTGAACCCAGCTAGAGTAGTGTTATAACAGGTGGTGAACCCAGCTAGAGTAGTGGTGGTGGTTGACCTAGCTAGAGTAGTGTTATAACAGGTGGTGAACCCAGCTAGTGTAGTGGTGGTGGTGGACCCAGCTAGAGTAGTGGGTAGTGGTGAACCCAGCTAGAGTAGTGTTATAACAGGTGGTGAGCCCAGCTAGAGTAGTGTTATAACAGGTGGTGGACCCAGCTAGAGTAGTGTTATAACAGGTGGTGCAACCAGCTAGAGTAGTGGGTAGTGGTGGACCCAGCTAGAGTAGTGGGTAGTGGTGGACCCAGCTAGAGTAGTGTTATAACAGGTGGTGAACCCAGCTAGAGTAGTGGTGATGGTTGACCTAGCTAGAGTAGTGTTATAACAGGTGGTGAACCCAGCTAGTGTATTGGTGGTGGTGGACCCAGCTAGAGTAGTGGGTAGTGGTGAACCCAGCTAGAGTTGTGGGTAGTGGTGAACCCAGCTAGAGTAGTGGGTAGTGGTGAACACAGCTAGAGTAGTGTTATAACAGGTGGTGAGCCCAGCTAGAGTAGTGTTATAACAGGTGGTGGACCCAGCTAGAGTAGTGGGTAGTGGTGGACCCAGCTTGAGTAGTGTTACAACAGGTGGTGAGCCCAGCTAGAGTAGTGTTATAACAGCTGGTGAACCCAGCTAGAGTAGTGGGTAGTGGTGAACCCAGCTAGAGTATTGGGTAGTGGTGAACCCAGCTAGAGTAGTGGGTAGTGGTGAGCCCAGCTAGAGTAGTGTTATAACAGGTGGTGAACCCAGCTAGAGTAGTGGTGGTGGTTGACCTAGCTAGAGTAGTGTTATAACAGGTGGTGAACCCAGCTAGTGTAGTGGTGGTGGTGGACCCAGCTAGAGTAGTGGGTAGTGGTGAACCCAGCTAGAGTAGTGTTATAACAGGTGGTGAGCCCAGCTAGAGTAGTGTTATAACAGGTGGTGGACCCAGCTAGAGTAGTGTTATAACTGGTGGTGCAACCAGCTAGAGTAGTGGGTAGTGGTTGACCCAGCTAGAGTAGTGGGTAGTGGTGAACCCAGCTAGAGTAGTGGGTAGTGGTGAGCCCAGCTAGAGTAGTGGGTAGTGGTGGACCCAGCTAGAGTAGTGGGTAGTGGTGAACCCAGCTAGAGTAGTGTTATAACAGGTGGTGGACCCAGCTAGAGTAGTGGGTAGTGGTGAACCCAGCTTGAGTAGTGTTATAACAGGTGGTGAGCCCAGCTAGAGTAGTGTTATAACAGCTGGTGAACCCAGCTAGAGTAGTGGGTAGTGGTGAACCCAGCTAGAGTATTGGGTAGTGGTGAACCCAGCTAGAGTAGTGGGTAGTGGTGAGCCCAGCTAGAGTAGTGGGTAGTGGTGGACCCAGCTAGAGTAGTGTTATAACAGGTGGTGAACCCAGCTAGAGTAGTGGTGGTGGTTGACCTAGCTAGAGTAGTGTTATAACAGGTGGTGAACCCAGCTAGTGTAGTGGTGGTGGTGGACCCAGCTAGAGTAGTGGGTAGTGGTGAACCCAGCTAGAGTAGTGTTATAACAGGTGGTGAGCCCAGCTAGAGTAGTGTTATAACAGGTGGTGGACCCAGCTAGAGTAGTGTTATAACAGGTGGTGCAACCAGCTAGAGTAGTGGGTAGTGGTGGACCCAGCTAGAGTAGTGGGTAGTGGTGAACCCAGCTAGAGTAGTGGGTAGTGGTGAACACAGCTAGAGTAGTGTTATAACAGGTGGTGAACCCAGCTAGAGTAGTGTTATAACAGGTGGTGAACCCAGCTAGAGTAGTGGGTAGTGGTGAACCCAGCTAGAGTAGTGGGTAGTGGTTGACCCAGCTATAGTAGTGGGTAGAGGTGGACCGAGCTAGAGTGGTGTTATAACCGGAGATTAACCCAACTAGAGTAGTGTTATAACAGGTGGTGAGCCCAGCTAGAGTAGTGTTATAACAGGTGGTGGACCCAGCTAGAGTAGTGGGTAGTGGTGGACCCAGCTAGAGTAGTGTTATAACAGGTGTTGAACCCAGCAAGAGTAGTGTTATAACAGGTGGTGGACCCAGATAGAGTAGTGGGTAATGGTGAACCCAGCTAGAGTAGTGGGTAGTGGTGAACCCAGCTAGAGTAGTGGGTAGTGGTGAACCCAGCTAGAGTAGTGGGTAGTGGTTGACCCAGCTAGAGTAGTGTTATAACAGGTGGTGAACCCAGCTAGAGTAGTGTTATAACAGGTGGTGAGCCCAGCTAGAGTAGTGGGTAGTGGTGAACCCAGCTAGAGTAGTGGGTAGTGGTGAACCCAGCTAGAGTAGTGGGTAGTGGTTGACCCAGATAGAGTAGTGGGTAGTGGTGGACCCAGCTACAGTAGTGTTATAACAGGTGGTGAGCCCAGCCAGAGTAGTTGGTAGTGGTTGACCCAGCTAGAGTATTGGGTAGTGGTGGACCCAGCTAGAGAATTTGGTAGTGGTGGACCCAGCTAGAGTAGTGTTATAACAGGTGGTGAACCCAGCTAGAGTAGTGTTATAACAGGTGGTGAACCCAGCTAGAGTAGTGGGTAGTGGTGAACCCAGCTAGAGTAGTGGGTAGTGGTTGACCCAGCTAGAGTAGTGGGTAGTGGTTGACCCAGCTAGAGTAGTGGGTATTGGAGGACCCAGCTAGACTAGTGGGTAGTGGTGGACCCAGCTAGAGTAGTGGAGGACCCAGCTAGAGTAGTGGGTAGTGGAGGACCCAGATAGTGTTATAACAGGTGGTGAGCCCAGCTAGAGTAGCGGGTAGTGGTGGACCCAGCTAGAGTAGTGTTATAACAGGTGGTGATCCCAGCTAGAGTAGTGTTATAACAGGTTGTGAGCCCAGCTAGAGTAGTGGGTAGTGGTGGACCCAGCTAGAGTAGTGGGTAGTGGTGGACCCAGCTAGAGTATTGGGTAGTGGTGGACCCAGCTAGAGTAGTGGATAGTGGTGGACCCAGCTAGAGTAGTGGGTAGTGGTGTACCCAGCTAGACTAGTGGGTAGTGGTGGACCCAGCTAGAGTTGTGGATAGTGGTGAACCCAGCTAGAGTAGTGGATAGTGGTGGACCCAGCTAGAGTAGTGGGTAGTGGTTGACCGAGCTAGAGTAGTGTTATAACAGGTGGTGAGCCCAGCTAGAGTAGTGTTATAACAGGTGGTGAACCCAGCTAGAGTAGTGTTATAACAGGTGGTGAGCCCAGCTAGAGTAGTGGGTAGTGGTGAACCCAGCTAGAGTAGTGGGTAGTGGTGAACCCAGCTAGAGTAGTGGGTAGTGGTTGACCCAGATAGAGTAGTGGGTAGTGGTGGACCCAGCTACAGTAGTTTTATAACAGGTGGTGAGCCCAGCTAGAGTAGTTGGTAGTGGTTGACCCAGCTAGAGTAGTGGGTAGTGGTGGACCCAGCTAGAGTAGTGGGTAGTGGTGGACCCAGCTAGAGTAGTGTTATCACAGGTGGTGAACCCAGCTAGAGTAGTGTTATAACAGGTGGTGAACCCAGCTAGAGTAGTGGGTAGTGGTGAACCCAGCTAGAGTAGTGGGTAGTGGTTGACCCAGCTAGAGTAGTGGGTAGTGGTTGACCCAGCTAGAGTAGTGGGTATTGGAGGACCCAGCTAGACTAGTGGGTAGTGGTGGACCCAGCTAGAGTAGTGGAGGACCCAGCTAGAGTAGTAGGTAGTGGAGGACCCAGCTAGTGTTATAACAGGTGGTGAGCCCAGCTAGAGTAGCGGGTAGTGGTGGACCCAGCTAGAGTAGTGTTATAACAGGTGGTGATCCCAGCTAGAGTAGTGTTATAACAGGTTGTGAGCCCAGCTAGAGTAGTGGGTAGTGGTTGACCCAGCTAGAGTAGTGGGTAGTGGTGGACCCAGCTAGAGTAGTGGGTAGTGGTGGACCCAGCTAGAGTAGTGGGTAGTGGTGGACCCAGCTAGAGTAGTGGGTAGTGGAGGACCCAGCTAGACTAGTGGGTATTGGTGGACCCAGCTAGAGTTGTGGGTAGTGGTGAACCCAGCTAGAGTAGTGGATAGTGGTGGACCCAGCTAGAGTTGTGGGTAGTGGTTGACCGAGCTAGAGTAGTGTTATAACAGGTGGTGAGCCCAGCTAGAGTGGTGTTATAACAGGTGGTGAGCCCAGCTAGAGTAGTGTTATAACAGGTGGTGAACCCAGCTAGAGTAGTGTTATAACAGGTGGTGAGCCCAGCTAGAGTAGTGTAGGACCCAGCAAGAGTAGTGGGTAGTGGTGAACCCAGCTAGAGTAGCGGGTAGTGGTGAACCCAGCTAGAGTAGCGGGTAGTGGTGGACCCAGCTAGAGTAGTGGGTAGTGGTGGACCCAGCTAGAGTAGTGTTATAAAAGGTGGTTAACTCAGCTAGAGTAGTGTTATAACAGGTGGTGAGCCCTCCCGAAGGTAGGCGTTATTAGGCAACACCCCTACTCCCCTCCCAAAGGTAGGCTTTTCTTGATCCTGTCTCTGGCAAAACCTGGTCATATAGGGAGGGGCATGATGGGATCACCTGATCTGACTCCATTTGTCTTTCCATTGGGGGGTTACAATTGAGATTAACACCTGACAGATGTGGTGGGAAAACATATAGACCTCAAGGCCACTACCCTACACTGCCTCAAGAAGGGTTTAATGTCACTTTTCAATATAGACTACAGTTGGAGCGGTGTAGGGACCTATAGATTACAGTTGGAGCGGTGTAGGAACCTATAGATTACAGTTGGAGTGGTGTAGGAACCTATAGATTACAGTTGGAGCGGTGTAGGAACCTATAGATTACAGTTGGAGCGGTGTAGGAACCTATAGATTACAGTTGGAGTGGTGTAGGAACCTATAGATTACAGTTGGAGCGGTGTAGGAACCTATAGATTACAGTTGGAGCGGTGTAGGAACCTATAGATTACAGTTGGAGTGGTGTATGAACCTATAGATTACAGTTGGAGTGGTGTAGGAACCTATAGATTACAGTTGGAGCGGTGTAGGAACCTATAGATTACAGTTTTGGCAGTGTAGGGACCTTTAGATTACAGTTGGGGCAGTGTAGGGACCTATAGATTACAGCTGGGGCAGTGTAGGAACCTATAGATTACAGTTGGGGCAGTGTAGGGACCTATATATTGCAGTTGGGGCATTGTAGGTACCTATAGATTGCAGTTGGGGCAGTGTAGGGACCTATAGATTACACTTGGGGCAGTGTAGGAACCTATAGATTACAGTTTGGGCAGTGTAGGAACCTATAGATTACAGTTGGGGCAGTGTTGGAACCTATATATTACAGTTGGGGCAGTGTAAGGACCTATAGGTTACAGTTGGGGCAGTGTAGGGACCTATAGATTACAGCTGGGGTAGTGTATGGACCTATAGATTGCAGTTGGGGCAGTGTAGGGACCTATAGATTGCAGTTGGGGCAGTGTAGGAACCTATAGATTACAGTTGGGGCAGTGTAGGGACCTATATATTACAGTTGGGGCAGTGTAGGGACCTATATATTACAGTTGGGGCATTGTAGGTACCTATAGATTACAGTTGGGGCAGTGTAGGGACCTATAGATTACAGTTGGGGCAGTGTAGGGACTTATGGATTACAGTTGGGCAGTGTAGGGACCTATAGATTACAGTTGGGGCAGTGTAGGGACCTATAGATTACAGTTGGGGCAGTGTAGGGACCTATAGATTACAGTTGGGGCAGTGTAGGGACCTATAGATTACAGTTGGGGCAGTGTAGGAACCTATAGATTACAGTTGGGGCAGTGTAGGGACCTATAGATTACAGTTGGGGCAGTGTAGGAACCTATAGATTACAGTTGGGGCAGTGTAGGGACCTATAAATTACAGTTGGGGCAGTGTAGGAACCTATAGATTACAGCTGCACTACTTTAGACCAAGACCCATAACCACCCTATTTCCTATATAGTGCACTACTTTAGATTAGGGCCCAACCCTATTCCCTACCTAGTGCACTACTTTAGACCAGGGCCCATAACCACCCTTTTCCCTACATAGTGCACTTCGTTTGACCAGACCCCTATAGTGCCAAAAGTTGGCAATTACAGTGGGGCAAAAAAGTATTTAGTCAGCCACCAATTGCGCAAGTCCTCCCACTTAAAAAGATGAGAGAGGCCTGTAATTTTCATCATAGGTACACTTCAACTATGACAGACGAAATGAGAAAAAAAATCCAGAAAATCACATTGTAGGATTTTTTATGAATTTATTTGCAAATTATGGTGGGAAATAAGTATTTGGTCAATAACAAAAGTTTATCTCAATACTTTGTTATATACCCTTTGTTGGCAATGACAGAGGTCAAACGTTTTCTGTAAGTCTTCACAAGGTTTTCACACACTGTTGCTGGTATTTTGGCCCATTCCTCCATGCAGATCTCCTCTAGAGCAGTGATGTTTTGGGGCTTTTGCTGGGCAACACGGTCTTTCAACTCCCTCCAAAGATTTTCTATGGTGTTGAGATCTGGAGACTGGCTAGGCCACTCCAGGACCTTGAAATGCTTCTTACGAAGCCACTCCTTCGTTGCCCGGGCGGTGTGTTTGGGATCATTGTCATGCAGAAAGACCCAGCCACGTTTCATCTTCAATGCCCTTGCTGATGGTAGGCTTTGTTACTTTGGTCCCAGCTCTCTGCAGGTCATTCACTAGGTGAACCGTGTGGTTCTGGGATTTTTGCTCACCGTTCTTGTGATCATTTTGACCCCACGGGGTGAGATCTTGCGTGGAGCCCCAGATCGAGGGAGATTATCAGTGGTCTTGTATGTCTTCCATTTCCTAATAATTGCTCCCACAGTTGTTTCTTCAAACCAAGCTGCTTACCTATTGCAGATTCAGTCTTCCCAGCCTGGTGCAGGTCTACAATTTTGTTTCTGGTGTCCTTTGACAGCTCTTTGGTCTTGGCCATAGTGGAGTTTGGAGTGTGACTGTTTGAGGTTGTGGACAGGTGTCTTTTATACTGATAACAAGTTCAAACAGGTGCCGTTAATACAGGTAACGAGTGGAGGACAGAGGAGCCTCTTAAAGAAGAAGTTACAGGTCTGTGAGAGCCAGAAATCTTGCTTGTTTGTAGGCGACCAAATACTTATTTTCCACCATAATTTGCAAATTAATTAATTAAAAATCCTTTTCTGGACTTTTTTTCTCATTTTGTCTGTCATAGTTGAAGTGTACCTATGATGAAAATTACAGGCCTCTCTCATCTTTTTAAGTGGGAGAACTTGCACAATTGGTGGCTGACTAAATACTTTTTTGACCCACTGTATATTCGGGAATAGGCTGACATTTGTGATGCATCCTCTGTCTGTTTGTCTGTCTGTCTGTCTGTCTGTCTGTCTGTCTGTCTGTCTGTCTGTCTGTCTGTCTGTCTGTCTGTCTGTGTCTCTGTCTGTCTGTCTGTGTCTCTGTCTGTCTGTCTGTCTGTCTGTCTGTCTGTCTAACAGTCTTTCTCTATGCCCTGCTGTCTGCCTGTCTGTCTGTCTGTCTGTCTGTCTAACAGTCTTTCTTTATGCCCTGCTGTCTGCCTGTCTGTCTGTCTGTCTGTCTGTCTGTCTGTCTGTCTGTCTGTCTAACAGTCTTTCTCTATGCCCTGCTGTCTGTCTGTGTCTGTCTATCTGTGTCTGGCAGTCTGTATGTCTGTGTTTGGCGGTCTGTCTTTGTCTATGACAGTCTGTTTCTATGCCTGTCTGTCTGGCAGTCTGTCTGTCTGGCAGTCTGTCTGACAGTCTGCCTGTCTGTGTCTGGCAGTCTGTCTTTGTGTCTGACAGTCTGTCTTTATGCCTTACTGTCTGGCATTCTGTCTGTTTAGCTGGGTGGCTGGCAGTCTTCCTGTGTCTGTCTGGCTGACTGTCTGTGTCTGTCAGTCTGTCTGTCTGGCAGTCTGTCTCTATGCCCTGCTGTCTGTCAGGCTGGCAGTCTGTATGTCTGGCAGTCTGTTTGTGTCTGACAGTCTGTCTCTATGCCCTGCAGTCTCGCAGTCTGTCTGTCTCGCAGTCTGTCGATCTGGCTGTCTGTCTGTCTGATAGCCTCTCTATATGCCCTGCTGTCTGTCTGTGTGTAGCAGTCTGTTGGCTGTGTGTCTGGAAGTCTGTCTGTCAGGCAGTCTGTCTGTGTCTTGCAGTCTGTCTGTCTCTATCCCCTGCTGTCTGACAGTCTGGCTGTGTCTGGCAGTCTGTCTGCCTGTCTGTGTCTGGCAGTCTGTCTGGAAGTCTGTCTATGTCTTATGGTCTGTCTGTCTGGCAGGCTGTCTGTCTGTCTCTATGCCATGTTGTCTGTCTGGCCGTCTGGCAGTATGTCTGTGTCTGGCAGTCTGACTGTGTCTGTCTGTCTGTCTGTCTGGCAGTCTGTTTCTATGCCCTGCTGTCTGTCTGTCTGTGTATGTCTGTGCGTGTCTGGCAGTCTGTCTGTCTGGCAGTCTGTCTATGTCTGGTGGTCTGTCTGTCTGGCAGTCTGTTTCTATGCCCTGCTGTCTGTGTCTGGCAGTCTGTCTGGCATTCTGTCTGTCAGTCTGTCTCTATGCCCTGTTGTCTGTCTGGCCGGCTGGTAGTCTGTCTGTGTTTGGCAGTCTGTCTGTCTGGCAGTCTGTTTTTATGCCCTGCTGTCTGTTTGTCTGTGTCTGGTAGTCTGTCTGGCAGTCTGTCTGTCGGTCTGTCTCTATGCCCTGTTGTCTGTCTGGCCGTCTGGTAGTCTGTCTGTGTTTGGCAGTCTGTCTGTCTGGCAGTCTGTCTCTATGCCCCGCTGTCTGTCTGGCTGGCAGTCTGTCTGTGTCTGCAAGTCTGCTTGTCTGTCTGGCAGTCTGTCTGTATGCCCTGCAGTCTGTCTGTCGGTCTGTTTTTAAAAAATATATATATATTTGACCTTTATTAAACCAGGTAGGCCAGTTGAGAACAAGTTTTAATTTACAACTGAGACCTGGCCAAGATAAAACAGTGGTGTAACACAGACAACAACACAAAGTTACACATGGAATAAACAATAAACAAGCCAATAACACAATAATCAAGTCAATGACACAGTAGTAGTGGCAGTGAATCAGGTGAGACACGTCAGCCTTAATCAAAGCAGATTAATTAATCGGATGTTAAACAGTGTTTGGAGCCTAATGCCTCCTGACTCTAAGCAGCTGACCTGGTTAGTAACCGGGGGTTACCCTTTATCTCCTATCTCCAGGCAACGCCGTCCTGGAGCTGCGGCTCCTCCTCCACGCCCTCACCAAAGCAGCGTGCCACCTGTACCTGGCCGTGCTCCCACTGCGGCGCGCCGCACTGCACCTTGCCCGCTTTGTCTGTCACCTGGTAAACCATGGCCCCGCCTCCGCTGGCCGGGCGTCTCCTCTTCTCCTCGAGGGGGTGTGTGTGATATTTGAAGCGGTACCGGACCTGCTGGGAGCCGGGCTCAGTCTGTGTGCAGTAGTCTGTCACATCCTACAGGGGGTACTGTTCCTGCTGGCCGCCACGGTGAGGTCGGTCCAGGTGAGTGTTCTGGCCCAGATGGACGGGGAGAAGGAGAGGTGGGAGAAGGAGCAGCATCAAGCTCGGCAGGACGAGAGGAGACAGAACTCCGGGGTGGTGGAATACCTGTCTGTGTTCTGTCAAGACCCCATCAGTTCACTACGACTCAGAGTGGACATGATCAATAGATAACATCACTGTCTGTCTGTCTGTCTGTCTGTCTGTCTGTCTGTGAAGGTAGACATGATCAATAGATAACATCACCGTCTGTCTGGCTGTCTGTAAAGGTGGACATGATCAATAGATAACATCACCATATGTCTGTCTGTCTGTCTGTCTGTCTGTCTGTCTGTCTGTCTGTCTGTCTGTCAGCCAGCGTTGGGCTCATTCAGACTTGAGTTAAGAATACTTCAAATTCCAATTAAATTCTTGAATTGGAATTGAAGTAGTAAACAGGATACAGAATTGAAATTTCAATGAAAGGAAATAGAGTGAAATTCAAATGCCTCTTGTATTGTATATTAGGTGTAGTCAATAACTATATATATATTTATATATCACGTAAAACATGTCATTATATACATGCCTAATTAAATAAAGGTTCAATTAAATAAGTATACATGCATATAAAATATTGTTGAAACAGTAGATTTTTAGGACAAACTCTCTTCCAATGAATGATCTAGGACAACAAATCCTGTATGCAAATATTCTGTTTTCATGAATCACTTATTAATCACATATATACTGTATACACAAAACATTAGTTTCACCCCTTTTTTCCCTGAGAACAGCCTCAATTTGTTGGGGCAGGGACTCTACGAGATATCAAATGTGTTCATCAGGGATGCTGGTCCATGTTGACTCTAATGCTTCCCACTGTTGTGTCTAGTTGGCTGGATGTCCTTTGGGTGGTGGACCATTCTTGACACACACAGGAAACTGTTGAATGTGAAAAATCCTGCAGCGTTGCAGTTCTTAACACAAACCGGTGTGCCTGGCACCTACCTACCATACCCTGTTCAAAGGCACTTAAATATTTTGTCTTACCCATTCACCCTCTGAATGGCACACATACACAATCCATGTCTCTATTGCCCTTCTTTAACCCGTCTCCTCCCCTTCATCTTTAACCCGTCTCCTCCCCTTCATCTACACTGATTGAAGTGGATTTAATAAGTGACATCAACAAGAGATCACAGTTTTCACCTGGATTCACCTGGTCAGTCTGTGTCTAGGAAAGAGCAGGTGTTCCTAATGTTTTGTGCACTCCGTGTATATTGTAAATGCTAAGTGACAGAGTAATTGTCCCATAAGTTTTAAATGAGGTGTTTACATTTGGTATTGTTTGTAAGCATTTAAATAAAAGCCTACTATTTAGTTCAGTTTTTAAGATGTAATGGGGAGGATCAGTAGTTCAGAGGGCAGGGTGATCAGTAGTTCAGAAGGGCAGGGTGATCAGTAGTTCAGAGGGCAGGGTGATCAGTAGTTCAGAGGGCAGGGTGATCAGTAGTTCAGAGGGCAGGGTGATCAGTAGTTCAGAGGGCAGGGTGATCAGTAGTTCAGAGGGCAGGGTGATCAGTAGTTCAGAGGGCAGGGTGATCAGTAGTTCAGAAGGGCAGGGTGATCAGTAGTTCAGAGGGCAGGGTGATCAGTAGTTCAGAGGGCAGGTTGATCAGTAGTTCAGAGGGCAGGGTGATCAGTAGTTCAGAGGGCAGGGTGATCAGTAGTTCAGAGGGCAGGGTGATCAGTAGTTCAGAGGGCAGGGTGATCAGTAGTTCAGAGGGCAGGGTGATCAGTAGTTCAGAGGGCAGGGTGATCAGTAGTTCAGAGGTCAGGGTGATAAATAGTTCTGTGGTCAGGATGGTCGGTAGTTCTGTGGTCAGGATGGTAGGTAGTTCTGAGGTCAGGGTGATCAGTAGTTCGGAGGCCAGGGTGATCGGTAGTTCGGAGGCCAGGGTGATCGAGAGTTGGGCGGTCAGGATGATCAGTCGTTCTGAGGTCAGGGTGATCAGTCGTTCGGAGGTCATGAGGCACACACAGTATTTGATATTCTCCAACAATCAAAGGTGCAAAGATTTTTGGCATATAATGTAAACTCAATCACGAATTGTGGCTTTAGAATACAAAACACAATATATTACTGAACACAAATATAAACGCAACATGTAAAGTGTTGGTCCCATGTTTTACGAGCTGAAATAAAATAACCCCTAATTTTTTCAAACGCACAAAAAGCTTATTCCTCAAGTTTTGTGCACAAAGTTGTTTACATCCCTGTTAGTGAACATTATTTTCTTTGCCAAGCTAATCCATCCACCTGTCAGGTGTGGCATATCAAGAAGATGATTAAACAGCATGATCTTTACACAGGTGCACCTTGTGCTGGGGACAATAAAAGGCTACTCTAAAAAGTGCAGTTTTGTCACACAACACATTGCCACAGATGTCTCAAGTTGAGGGAGTGTGCTATTGGCATGCTGACCACAGGAATGTCCACCAGAGCTGTTGCAAGGTAATTTAATATTAATTTCTCTAACATAAGCTGCCGGCAAAAATGCTTTAGAGAATTTAGCAGTCCGTCCAACCGTCCTCACAACCACAGACCACGTGTAACCACGCCAGCCCAGGACCTCGACATTCGACTTCTTCACCTGCGGGATCATCTGAGACCAGCCACCCGGACAGCTGATGAAACTGAGGAGTATTCCCTTCTGTAAGAAAAGCCCCTTTATGTTGAAAAACTCATTCCGATTGGTTCGACCTGGCTCCCCAGTGGGCGGGCCAATGCCCACCCATGGCTGCCCAGTCATGTGAAATCCATAGATTATGGTTGAATTAATTTATTTCTATTGACTGATTTCCTTTTATGATCTGTAACTCGGTAAAATCTTTGAAATTGTTGCGTTTATACTTTGGTTCAGTATATAAGGTAGGTTCTAATATAACTGCATTGTTCCCAGATAAAATATAATTTTCTGTTTTAGGCATTACGGTTAAGGGTAGATGAACATTGTTTCCAGAGAAACGTGATATATTCTGGGGTGTGTGGAAGGGTGACCAATGAAACAGTCATGTTCTACGACTGAGTGGAATTTATTTGACTGCATTACATTCCACTTCCTGCTGGCTCAAACTAAAATTCTACATCTTGTGGGGTGGGGCCAGTTGAGTTCAGTTTTGAATTTAAACTCATGAGATGAATGGGAGTCTATTCCAAAATTCTGAACCCTGGGGGGGGTGGTGTCTTACTTACAACTGTCCTGACAGACAGACAATCCCACACCATGGATAATTGAGCTTCTTCATCATGTAATCTGGCACATTTATGCCTTTCTACTAATTTCTAACTTGCCAGAGCCTTTCTTCACGGCAGCTTGGGGATTGTTGTGCTAATTGACTTGGACTTTAAAGGGTTTAGGGGCCAGTTCAGATCAGGTTGAATTGGACTTTAAAGGGTTTAGGGGCTAGTTCAGATCAGGTTGCCATCTGACTGAGAGACAGCAACAACAGCAGGGCTCAGCTCTGGCGTGGAGGGTACTGTCTGTTGTTGTCAGTGACTGTCATTTACTCTCCAATACTGACTGTTACAGTCCTTTAATGTCTGTTACTGCACACGATGACCAGCATCCTCATGCTACGTAAGGAAGGGGGGAGGCCAACATTAGAGGGAACAGTCTTTGCTGTACATGTTGAAATTAAACATGGAAATGAATGTCTTAAACATTCCAAATCAAATGGTGCATCTCTGACATGTTTTTGCCTTTATCATATTGATTCATTGGTATGATGAATTACATTGAAATCTTGTCGAACTAACCCACTCAGATAGTGTTATGACTCCGTGGTTGGTCTGCCATCTAGTGGCCTTCAGCAGAAATGTCCAGACTCTAAACACACTCAGTGGTTAGTCTGCCATCTAGTGGCCTCCAGCAGAAGTGTCCAGAGTCCACACTCATTCACTTCACTGATTCCACTTGATACCATCAGTAGATTTCAGAGATGGTTACTGAAATCATACTAAGACCGGGGTTTCTTTTACACATGAGCCCTGCGTGAATACAACAAACACATACAAATCAAATGTTATTGGTCACATACACATGGTCAGCAGATGTTATTGCAAGTGTAGCGAAATGCTTCTAGATCCAACAGTGCAGTAATATCTAACAGGTAATATCGAACAATTCCACAACAACCTAATGTCAAACAAATGTAAAAACAAAACCTAAAAGACACAATCTAGTAAAGGAAGGGGATGAGAATATAGAAGTATAAAATATATGGATGAGCAGTGAATGAGAAGAGACAATAGATAGTAAAGGATAGATAGTGAAGTATAGACACTACCGTTCAAAAGTTTGGGGTCACTTGGAAATGTCCTTGTTTTTGAAAGAAAAGCTATTTTTTTGTCCATTAAAATAACATCAAATTGATCGGATATACAGTGTAGTCTTTGTTAACCCGGAATATATCTCAGTTCACGTGATCGAATCAGTCTTGAAGCGTGGAATCCGATTGATCAGACCAGCATTGGATAGACCTAAGCACAGGCGCTTCCTGTTTTAGTGTCTGCCTATCGGAGGGGAGCAAAACGATGGAGTCATGGCCAGATTTGCTAAAAGGAGGGCTGGGAGGGCCTTGTATGCATCGCAGAAGTTAGATTAGCGGTGGTAGTGTGTTACTCGCTTGTGTACTACAATCAATATGCTGATAGATTTTTTTGTTAAAATCAATAAATGCATCCTCAGGATATATGGTTTCCAGTTTGCTCAATGGTGAATTGTGAGGAATTCTAGTTCAGGTGAACAAAAGGACTTGAGTTCCTGTATGTTGTTACAATTACACCATGAGTCGTTTATCATGAAACATACACCCTTCTTCTTAACCAGAGAGATGTTTGTTCCTGTCGGCGCGATGCACTGAACATCCTATTGGCTGTAAGGAATCCGGCAGCATGTCCCCAGCTAGCCATGTCTCTGTGAAACCAAGTATGTTACAATCCAGGATATCTCTTTGGAAAGCAGTCTTGTCCTAATTTCATCGACTTTGTTAACTAGGGACTGGACATTACCGAGTAATATACTCGGTAGCGGTGGGTGGTGTGCGCACATCCGAAGCCTCACTAGAAGACCGCTCCTGCACCCTCTGATCCGATGGCGTTGTTTTGTGTCGGCCTCTGGAATCAGTTCAAAAGTCCTGGGAGGTGCAGACAAAGGATCCACTTTGGGAAAGTCGTAATACTGGTCGTGGTCCTGGTTGTATTCCTGGTCGTAGTCCTGGTCGTATTCCTGTTCGTAGTGCTGGTTGTATTCCTGGTTGTAGGCCTGGTTGTATTCCTGGTCATAGTGCTGGTTGTATTCCTGGTCGTAGTCCTGGTTGTATTCCTGGTCGTAGTCCTGGTCGTCGTCCTGGTTGTGCTGGTAAGTTGACGTCTCTGATATCCAATAGTTCTCCCCGGCTGTATGTAATAATACTTAAATCAAATCAAAATCAATTTATTTATAAAGCCCTTCTTAAATCAGCTGATATATCAAAGTGCTGTACAGAAACCCAGCCTAAAACCCTAAACAGCAAGCATTGCAGGTGTAGAAGCAAGGTGGCTAGGAAAAACTCCCTAGAAAGGCCAGAACCTAGGAAGAAACCTAGAGAGGAACCAGGCTATGAGGGGTGGCCAGTCCTCTTCTGGCTGTGCCGGGTGGAGATTATAACAGAACATGGCCAAGATATGAGAGAGAGAGAGAATTAGAGACAGGACACCAGATAAGACAGGAGAAATACTCCAGATATAACAGACTGACCCTAGCCCCCCGACACATGAACTACTGCAGCATAAATACTGGAGGCTGAGACAGGAGGGGTCAGGAGACACTTTGGCCCCATCTGATAATACCCCGGCAGGGCCAAACAGGCAGGATATAACCCCACCCACTTTGCCAAAGCACAGCCCCAACACCACTAGAGGGATATCTTCAACCACTAACTTAAAATCCTGAGACAAGGCCGAGTATAGCCCACAAAGATCTCCGCCACGGCACAAACCAAGGGGTGCGCCAACCCCCAAAACTTAAGATTTCCTGGGGTAACAATGTAAGAAATAATACATAACAAAACAAAATACTGCACGGTTTCCTAAGGATTAGAAGCAAAGCTGCCATCTCTATCAGCACTAGGAAAAACAGACATTTAACAAGATAGAGGTCTCAGATCATTACTCTGAAATGACTAAGGGGGACCAGAACATCTAATTTCAGAGAGCTCTGTAAGTTGATCAAAAAACAACTAAAAGCAGCATTAACCAACTCTGTGGAGACCGAAGGGGCCAGTGTTATCCAAGCCAGTGTTATCCAAGCCTGAGACTGGGTTATCCAAGCCAGTGTTATCCAAGCCTGAGACTGGGTTATCCAAGCCAGTGTTATCCAAGCCTGAGACTGGGTTATCTAAGCCAGTGTTATCCACGCCTGAGACCGGGTTATCCAAGCCAGTGTCATTTGTCTAAAGAAAATGCTGCTCTCACCTTACATGCAAAAGAGGAGCAACCCACTTTCTGCTACAAAACAAAAAATGGTGAGTATAATAATCATCACCAGTAATACACCTCAGGGCCCAATGGTGAGTTCTAGAACCATCACCAGTAATAAACCTCAGGGCCCAATGGTGAGTTCTAGAACCATCACCAGTAATAAACCTCAGGGCCCAATGGTGAGTTCTAGAACCATCACCAGTAATAAACCTAAGGGAACAATGGTGAGTTCTAGAACCATCACCAGTAATAAACCCAAGGGAACAATGGTGAGTTCTAGAACCATCACCAGTAATAAACCCAAGGGAACAATGGTGAGTTCTAGAGCCAGTCAGCTGATTGGCTGTATGTAGGAAGAACAGTCAGCTGATTGGCTAAGATCAGTATGACCACCATTTATGTAAAATAGGAAACCAGCTGAGATGAAATGCTGATTTTAAAGCATCACAAATCTGAACTTTTTCAGTAATGATACAGGAGTCTAAAACTATTTGTTTAGACAGAATGAACGGGGAATGACCCTGCTTTAGGGAATGAACGGTTTTCCAGAATTTACAGGGAGTCTGCCATAGTGCGAAGGAACTAGTTTGATTTGGCCTGTATAACCGAGGCAGAGGCAGCCCACTACCACATATCTAGAACCAATATCCATGTGTACATGTGTGTGGTGTGTTTGTGTATGCTTGTCGAAACCTGTATGTGTGTCTCTTCACAGTCCCTGTTGTTCCATGAGGTGTATTTTTACCTGTTTTTTTAAATCTGATTCTACTGCTGCATCTGTTACCTGATGTGGAATAGAGTTCCATGTAGTCATGGCTCTATGTAGTACTGTGGAATAGAGTTCCATGTAGTCATGGCTCTATGTAGTACTGTGGAATAGAGTTCCATGTAGTCATGGCTCTATGTAGTACTGTGGAATAGAGTTCCATGTAGTCATGGCTCTATGCAGTACTGTGGAATAGAGTTCCATGTAGTCATGGCTCTATGTAGTACTGTGGAATAGAGTTCCATGTAACACAAACACACATAGAAAACACACATGGAATAGAGTTCTGTGAACACAAACACACATAGTCACTGTTCTATTACCAATGCCAGTCAGGATAGGTGATATCTGACACACAAACAGGTACTATGTTGAAATCAAATCATCAAATCAAATGTTATTTGTCACATACACATGGTTAGCAGATGTTAATGCGAGTGTAGCGAAATGCTTGTGCTTTTAGTTCCGACAATGCAGTAATAACCAACAAGTAATCTAACCTAACAATTCCACAACTACTACCTTATACACACAAGTGTAAAGGGATAAAGAATATGTACATAAAGATATATGAATGAGTGATGGTACAGAACGACATAGGCAAGATGGAGTAGATGGTATAGAGTACAGTATTAGATGAGTGATGTAGGGTATGTAAACATTATAGTAAGTGGCATTGTTTAAAGTGGCTAGTGATACATTTTTACATCAATTTCCATCAATTCCCTTATTAAAGTGGCTGGAGTTGAGTCAGTATGTTGGCAGCATCCACTCAATGTTAGTGGTGGCTATTTAACAGTCTGATGGCCTTGATATAGAAGCTGTTTTTCAGTCTCTCGGTCCCTGCTTTGATGCGCCTGTACTGACCTCGCCTCTCTGCTGTTTCCTGAAGTCCACGATCACCTACTTTGTTTTGTTGACGTTGAGTGTGAGGTTATTTTTCTGACACCACACTCCGAGGGCCCTCACCTCCTCCCTGTAGGCCGTCTCGTCATTGTTGTTAATCAAGCCTACAACTGTAGTGTCGTCCACAAACTTGATGATTGAGTTGGAGGCGTGGGTGAATAGGGAGTACATGAGAGGGCTGAGAATGCACCCTTGTGGGGCCGCAGTGTTGAAAATCAGCGGTGTGGAGATGTTGTTACCAACCCTCACCACCTGGGGGCGGCCCGTCAACAACATTCTTTCATAGGTATTCCTCTTGTCCAGATGGGTTAGGGCCGTGTGCAGTGTGGTTGCGATTGCGTCGTCTGTGGACCTATTGAGGCGGTAAGCAAATTGTAGTGGGTCTAGGGTGTCGGGTAGGGTGGAGGTGATATGGTCCTTGACTAGTCTCTCTAAGCACTGAAGTTTGAACCTACCTGATTCTGGTATCCCCATCGACGACCTCGGTGAGCAGGCAAGCGGTGAGGCAAGCGGTGAGGCAAGCGGTGAGGCAAGCGGTGAGGCAAGCGGTGAGGCAAGCGGTGAGGCAAGCGGTGAGGCAATTGCCAAAGCAGCGTAAATCAGCTCCTGGCCCCTCATCAAATATGCTGGTCGGTCACACACACACACACACACACACACACACACACACACACACACACACACACACACACACACACACACACACACACACACACACACACACACACACACACACACACAGCACTGATTACATTGTCAGTATGATATGACTGTCAAATGATTATCCTGGTGGATCACCTTTCTATTTCACTTCATGACGTGGTGATGAGGTCGTTTGGAAACTGTTTAGACCTTTCAACCTGGTCAAATGTCACCAACCTGATTCAAGTCCCTGTTCCATTTCTAGGAATGCTCCCAGCGAGGGTCCCTGTTCCATTTCTAGGAATGCTCACAGCGAGGGTCCCTGTTCCATTTCTAGGAATGCTCACAGCGAGGGTCCCTGTTCCATTTCTAGGAATGCTCACAGCGAGGGTCCCTGTTCCATTTCTAGGAATGCTCACAGCGAGGGTCCCTGTTCCATTTCTAGGAATGCTCACAACGAGGGTCCCTGTTCCATTTCTAGGAATGCTCACAGCGAGGGTCCCTGTTCCATTTGTAGGAATGCTCACAGCGAGGGTCCCTGTTCCATTTCTAGGAATGCTCACAGCGAGGGTCCCTGTTCCATTTCTAGGAATGCTCCCAGCGAGGGTCCCTGTTCCATTTCTAGGAATGCTCACATCGAGGGTCCCTGTTCCATTTCTAGGAATGCTCACAGTGAGGGTCCCTGTTCCATTTCTAGGAATGCTCACAGCGAGGGTCCCTGTTCCATTTGTAGGAATGCTCACAGCAAGGGTCCCTGTTCCATTTCTAGGAATGCTCACAGTGAGGGTCCCTGTTCCATTTCTAGGAATGCTCACAGCGAGGGTCCCTGTTCCATTTCTAGGAATGCTCACAGCGAGGGTCCCTGTTCCATTTCTAGGAATGCTCACAGCGAGGGTCCCTGTTCCATTTCTAGGAATGCTCCCAGCGAGGGTCCCTGTTCCATTTCTAGGAATGCTCACAGCGAGGGTCCCTGTTCCATTTCTAGGAATGCTCACAGTGAGGGTCCCTGTTCCATTTCTAGGAATGCTCACAGTGAGGGTCCCTGTTCCATTTGTAGGAATGCTCACAGCGAGGGTCCCTGTTCCATTTGTAGGAATGCTCACAGCGAGGGTCCCTGTTCAAATTTCTAGGAATGCTCACAGTGAGGGTCCCTGTTCCATTTCTAGGAATGCTCACAGCGAGGGTCCCTGTTCCATTTCTAGGAATGCTCACAGCGAGGGTCCCTGTTCCATTTCTAGGAATGCTCACAGCGAGGGTCCCTGTTCCATTTCTAGGAATGCTCCCAGCGAGGGTCCCTGTTCCATTTCTAGGAATGCTCACAGCGAGGGTCCCTGTTCCATTTCTAGGAATGCTCACAGTGAGGGTCCCTGTTCCATTTCTAGGAATGCTCACAGTGAGGGTCCCTGTTCCATTTGTAGGAATGCTCACAGCGAGGGTCCCTGTTCCATTTGTAGGAATGCTCACAGCGAGGGTCCCTGTTCCATTTCTAGGAATGCTCACAGTGAGGGTCCCTGTTCCATTTCTAGGAATGCTCACAGTGAGAGTCTGGTGATGCTGAGGGTCTCCTTGATGGTCTTCTATATGTTGCATGTTCTGCTGCAAACTAGACCTCTCAAACAACTGCAGCAGGCAATCCTCATAAATAATATATTTCCTCATCTTATGAGGTGGTGTTGACTAAGAGGGCTGTGACTGGGAGGGCCTGTGACAGGGTGGTACAATACAGCCAAGTGGTAAATTGCATTTTGTTGAGAAGAAAGGACAAAGCTTTTTAATAATGTAGTTCACAATGACTACTAGTTGTATCTGCTTAGCTGGGTAATTCATCTACAACTTTATAAAATGGCTATTTTCTAATATAACTTCACATAACACACATTACCGTTCTTGATGAAGCAGTCCTTGTCATCATAATTGTATGATTTACAGATGTAGACTGACTGTAGCTCACGATTGGATTAGATGCAGGTCGGTGATTCCGTTACGTTTTGTTGTTTACAGAGTCAGACATGAGTTAGCTGTCAACAAATATGGACGTATACATTTAATTATTTAAATTTAATTTACTTAAAGCCAGAATCTGGAGTTTGTGTTTCAGCCACATAGAGGAGGATATCCCCAATTCTTATGTGTGTTCCTGTTTTAGCACTTACATATACTGTTGCTTGATATCCCAAGACCGGTGTTGGTCCATATTCCACATATTTAGTTACTATAGGCATATCCTGTTATGCCATTTGCCCACAGAAATAGATCTAAAATATCCACATCCTAATGGATCAATATTACCTGTAAAGACCTTAGAGAAATAGATCTAAAATATCCACATCCTAATGGATCAATATTACCTGTAAAGATTAATAGCTTTTTCCACAAAAGTGACTTTGTTATGCTTAAGTCCCCTTTTAACTTTTGAAAATACATTCACAGAAAGGAATTGGAATTGCGTTAAGATCAGTGATTTTAGTAGCATGCATGTCATTTGGAATTAACCAATGAAATAGTTTGATGATGTTTAAGAAATATTTTGGAAAAACATTTTTTTTGTGAATGTGTCTTAATCTTTGCCATTTGCTCTTTTTCCAAAAATAGATAGATATAGATAGATAGATATTATATTAGATATTAGATATTATGACAAAAAATAAGATACAGAAAATAAATTGTTGTGGAATATTAGAAAATAAATGTACATTCATATATTTGTTTTCAGTGTTATGTTTAAAAACGCATTATGCAGAAATCGCTCGCCACTTCCTGGTTGCTAAAATTCGAATAGTTCGCTTAATTGCAGTTGGTAACAAATAATGTAGAGCAAGGGTCTCCAACAGGCCTATAAGCAGCTCGCCAAACAATTCTAAAAGTACATACAATTTTCACGTGTTCCAACGTAAACTGTCATAAACAAATCTCACAACTATCAGACACTTCAAGCTCCCAGTTTCTATGTAATCAAGGCAACATTGACATTATCCCCTGGTGCAAACTAAGATGGCGCCAGTTTCTATGTAATCAAGGCAACATTGACATTATCCCCTGGTGCAAACTAAGATGGCGCCAGTTTCTATGTAATCAAGGCAACATTGACATTATCCCCTGGTGTAAACTAAGATGGCGCCAGTTTCTATGTAATCAAGGCAACATTGACATTATCCCCTGGTGTAAACTAAGATGGCGCCAGTTTCTATGTAATCAAGGCAACATTGACATTATCCCCTGGTGTAAACTAAGATGGCGCCAGTTTCTATGTAATCAAGGCAACATTGACATTATCCCCTGGTGTAAACTAAGATGGCGCCAGTTTCTATGTAATCAAGGCAACATTGACATTATCCCCTGGAGTAAACTAAGATGGCGGCAGAGAAGAAGGCTGATGTTTTTCGTGTTCCTATCCAATTCTTTGTGTTGTTTGTAACTTCCCCGGGAACAGGCCCAGATCCCCATCATTTGTGTGAAGAGAAGGATGAGAAAAAGGAGCCGGAGATCGGGCTGCTTTCTGAGAATTCATAGGCGATAGAATAAACCCCCACTGCCTTCCATCCTGCTAGCAAACGTGCAATCTTTGGAAAATATACTGCACTGTTGGAGCTAGGAACACAAGCATTTAGTTAGATACTACTGGACTGTTGGAGCTAGGAACACAAGCATTTAGTTTGATATTACTGTTGGAGCTAGGAACACAAGCATTTAGTTAGATACTACTGCACTGTTGGAGCTAGAAACACAAGCATTTAGCTAGATACTACTGTTGGAGCTAGGAACACAAGCATTTAGTTAGATACTACTGCACTGTTGGAGCTAGAAACACAATCATTTAGTTAGATATTACTGTTGGAGCTAGGATCACAAGCATTTAGTTAGATACTACTGTACTGTTGGAGCTGGAAACACAAGCATTTAGTTAGATACTACTGTACTGTTGGAGCTAGAAACACAAGCATTTAGTTAGATACTACTACACTGTTGGAGCTAGAAACACAAGCATTTAGTTAGATACTACTACACTGTTGGAGCTAGAAACACAAGCATTTAGTAAGATACTACTGTACTGTTGGAGCTAGAAACACAAGCATTTAGTTAGATACTACTGTACTGTTGGAGCTAGAAACACAAGCATTTAGTTAGATATTGCTGCACTGTTGGAGCTAGGAACAAAAGCATTTAGTTAGATACTACTACACTGTTGGAGCTAGGAACCCAAGCATTTAGTTAGATACTACTACACTGTTGGAGCTAGAAACACAAGCATTTAGTCAGATACTACTGCACTGTTGGAGCTAGAAACACAAGCATTTAGTTAGATACTACTGTTGGAGGTAGAAACACAGGCATTTAGTTAGATATTACTGCACTGTTGGAGCTAGAAACACAAGCATTTAGTTAGATACTACTACACTGTTGGAGCTAGGAACCCAAGCATTTAGTTAGATACTACTACACTGTTGGAGCTAGAAACACAAGCATTTAGTCAGATACTACTGCACTGTTGGAGCTAGAAACACAAGCATTTAGTTAGATACTACTGTTGGAGGTAGAAACACAGGCATGTAGTTAGATATTACTGCACTGTTGGAGCTAGAAACACAAGCATTTAGTTAGATATTACTGTTGGAGGTAGAAACAAAAGCATTTAGTTAGATACTTCTGCACTGTTGGAGCTAGAAACACAAGCATTCAGTTAGATACTACTGCACTGTTGGAGCTAGAAACACAAGCATTTAGATAGATACTACTACACTGTTGGAGCTAGAAACACAAGCATTTAGTTAGATACTACTACACTGTTGGAGCTAGAAACACAAGCATTTAGTTAGATACTACTGTACTGTTGGAGCTAGAAACACAAGCATTTAGTTAGATACTACTGTACTGTTGGAGCTAGAAACACAAACATTTAGTTAGATACTAATACACTGTTGGAGCTAGAAACACAAGCATTTAGTTAGATACTACTACACTGTTGGAGCTAGAAACACAAGCATTTAGTTAGATACTACTGTACTGTTGGAGCTAGAAACACAAGCATTTAGTTAGATATTACTGCACTGTTGGAGCTAGAAACACAAGCATTCAGTTAGATACTACTGCACTGTTGAAGCTAGAAACACAAGCATTTAGTTAGATACTACTACACTGTTGGAGCTAGAAACACAAGCATTTAGTTAGATACTACTACACTGTTGGAGCTAGAAACACAAGCATTTAGTTAGATACTGCTGCACTGTTAGAGCTAGAACCACAAGCATTTAGTTAGATATTACTGTTGGAGCTAGAAACACAAGCATGTAGTTAGGTATTACTGTTGGAGCTAGAAACACAAGCATTTAGTTAGATATTACTGTTGGAGCTAGAAACACAAGCATGTAGTTAGATATTACTGTTGGAGCTAGAAACACAAGCATTTAGTTAGATATTACTGTTGGAGCTAGAAACACAAGCATTCAGTTAGATACTACTGCACTGTTGGAGCTAGAAACACAAGCATTCAGTTAGATACTACTGCACTGTTGGAGCTAGAAAAACAAGCATTTAGTTAGATACTACCACACTGTTGGAGCTAGAAACACAAGCATTTAGTTAGATACTGCTGCACTGTTGGAGCTAGAACCACAAGCATTTAGTGAGATATTACTGTTGGAGCTAGAAACACAAGCATGTAGTTAGATATTACTGTTGGAGCTAGAAACACAAGCATTTAGTTAGATATTACTGTTGGAGCTAGAAACACAAGCATTTAGTTAGATATTACTGCACTGTTGGAGCTAGAAACACAAGCATTTAGTTAGATACTACTACACTGTTGGAGCTAGAAACACAAGCATTTAGTTAGATACTGCTGCACTGTTGGAGCTAGAACCACAAGCATTTAGTTAGATATTACTGTTGGAGCTAGAAACACAAGCATTCAGTTAGATACTACTGTACTGTTGGAGCTAGAAACACAAACATTTAGTTAGATACTACTACACTGTTGGAGCTAGAAACACAAGCATTTAGTTAGATACTACTACACTGTTGGAGCTAGAAACACAAGCATTTAGTTAGATACTACTGTACTGTTGGAGCTAGAAACACAAGCATTTAGTTAGATACTACTGTACTGTTGGAGCTAGAAACACAAACATTTAGTTAGATACTAATACACTGTTGGAGCTAGAAACACAAGCATTTAGTTAGATACTACTACACTGTTGGAGCTAGAAACACAAGCATTTAGTTAGATACTACTGTACTGTTGGAGCTAGAAACACAAGCATTTAGTTAGATATTACTGCACTGTTGGAGCTAGGAACACAAGCATTTAGTTAGATACTACTACACTGTTGGAGCTAGGAACCCAAGCATTTAGTTAGATACTACTACACTGTTGGAGCTAGAAACACAAGCATTTAGTTAGATACTACTGCACTGTTGGAGCTAGAAACACAAGCATTCAGTTAGATACTACTGCACTGTTGAAGCTAGAAACACAAGCATTTAGTTAGATACTACTACACTGTTGGAGCTAGAAACACAAGCATTTAGTTAGATACTACTACACTGTTGGAGCTAGAAACACAAGCATTTAGTTAGATACTGCTGCACTGTTAGAGCTAGAACCACAAGCATTTAGTTAGATATTACTGTTGGAGCTAGAAACACAAGCATGTAGTTAGATATTACTGTTGGAGCTAGAAACACAAGCATTTAGTTAGATATTACTGTTGGAGCTAGAAACACAAGCATTTAGTTAGATATTACTGCACTGTTGGAGCTAGAAACACAAGCATTTAGTTAGATATTACTGTTGGAGCTAGAAACACAAGCATTCAGTTAGATACTACTGCACTGTTGGAGCTAGAAAACACAAGCATTCAGTTAGATACTACTGCACTGTTGGAGCTAGAAACACAAGCATTTAGTTAGATACTACTACACTGTTGGAGCTAGAAACACAAGCATTTAGTTAGATACTGCTGCACTGTTGGAGCAAGAACCACAAGCATTTAGTTAGATATTACTGTTGGAGCTAGAAACACAAGCATTTAGTTAGATATCACTGTTGGAGCTAGAAAGACATGCATTTAGTTAGATATTACTGTTGGAGCTAGAAACACAAACATTTAGTTAGATACTACTTCACTGTTGGAGCTAGAAACACAAGCATTTAGTTAGATACTACTGCACTGTTGGAGCTAGGAACACAAGAATTTAGTTAGATACTACTCTACTGTTGGAGCTAGAAACACAAGCATTTAGTTAGATACTACTACACTGTTGGAGCTAGAAACACAAGCATTTAGTTAGATACTACTACACTGTTGGAGCTAGAAACACTAGCATTTAGTTAGATACTACTGCACTGTTGGAGCTAGAAACACAAGCATTTAGTTAGATACTACTGCACTGTTGGAGCTAGAAACACAAGCATTTAGTTAGATACTACTACACTGTTGGAGCTAGAAACACAAGCATTTAGTTAGATACTACTGTACTGTTGGAGCTAGAAACACAAGCAATTAGTTAGATATTACTGCACTGTTGGAGCTAGAAACACAAGCATTTAGTTAGATACTACTACACTGTTGGAGCTAGAAACACAAGCATTTAGTTAGATACTGCTGCACTGTTGGAGCTAGAACCACAAGCATTTAGTGAGATATTACTGTTGGAGCTAGAAACACAAGCATGTAGTTAGATATTACTGTTGGAGCTAGAAACACAAGCATTTAGTTAGATATTACTGTTGGAGCTAGAAACACAAGCATTTAGTTAGATATTACTGCACTGTTGGAGCTAGAAACACAAGCATTTAGTTAGATACTACTACACTGTTGGAGCTAGAAACACAAGCATTTAGTTAGATACTGCTGCACTGTTGGAGCTAGAACCACAAGCATTTAGTTAGATATTACTGTTGGAGCTAGAAACACAAGCATTCAGTTAGATACTACTGTTGGAGCTAGAAACACAAGCATTTAGTTAGATATTACTGCACTGTCGGAGCTAGAAAGACATGCATTTAGTTAGATATTACTGTTGGAGCTAGAAACACAAACATTTAGTTAGATACTACTTCACTGTTGGAGCTAGAAACACAAGCATTTAGTTAGATACTACTGCACTGTTGGAGCTAGGAACACAAGCATTTAGTTAGATACTACTACACTGTTGTAGCTAGAAACACAAGCATTTAGTTAGATACTACTCTACTGTTGGAGCTAGAAACACAAGCATTTAGTTAGATACTACTACACTGTTGGAGCTAGAAACACAAGCATTTAGTTAGATACTACTACACTGTTGGAGCTAGAAACACAAGCATTTAGTTAGATACTACTGCACTGTTGGAGCTAGAAACACAAGCATTTAGTTAGATACTACTGCACTGTTGGAGCTAGAAACACAAGCATTTAGTTAGATACTACTACACTGTTGGAGCTAGAAACACAAGCATTTAGTTAGATACTACTGTACTGTTGGAGCTAGAAACACAAGCAATTAGTTAGATATTACTGCACTGTTTGAGCTAGGAACACAAGCATTTAGTTAGATACTACTACACTTTTGGATCTAGGAACCCAAGCATTTAGTTAGATACTACTACACTGTTGTAGCTAGAAACACAAGCATTTAGTTAGATATTACTGCACTGTTGGAGCTAGAAACACAAGCATTTAGTTAGATACTACTGTTGGAGCTAGAAACACGGGCATTTAGATAGATATTACTGCACTGTTGGAGCTAGAAACACAAGCATTTATTTAGATATTACTGTTGGAGGTAGAAACACAAGCATTTAGTTAGATACTGCTGCACTGTTGGAGCTAGAACCACAAGCATTTAGTTAGATATTACTGTTGGAGCTAGAAACACAAGCATTCAGTTAGATACTACTGTTGGAGCTAGAAACACAAGCATTTAGTTAGATATTACTGCACTGTTGGAGCTAGAAACACAAGCATTTAGTTAGATACTGCTGCACTGTTGGAGCTAGAACCACAAGCATTTAGTTAGATATTACTGTTGGAGCTAGAAACACAAGCATTCAGTTAGATACTACTGTTGGAGCTAGAAACACAAGCATTTAGTTAGATATTACTGCACTGTTGGAGCTAGAAACACAAGCATTTAGTTAGATATTACTGTTGGAGCTAGAAACACGGGCATTTAGTTAGATACTACTGCACTGTTGGAGCTGGAAACACAAGCATTTAGTTAGATACTACTGTTGGAGCTAGAAACACGGGCATTTAGTTAGATACTACTGCACTGTTGGAGCTAGAAACACAAGCATTTAGTTAGATACCACTGCACTGTTGGAGCTAGAAACACAAGCATTTAGTTAGATACTACTGCACTGTTGGAGCTAGAAACACAAGCATTCAGTTAGATACTACTGTTGGAGCTAGAAACACAAGCATTTAGTTAGATATTACTGCACTGTTGGAGCTAGAAAGACATGCATTTAGTTAGATATTACTGTTGGAGCTAGAAACACAAACATTTAGTTAGATACTACTTCACTGTTGGAGCTAGAAACACAAGCATTTAGTTAGATACTACTGCACTGTTGGAGCTAGGAACACAAGCATTTAGTTAGATACTACTACACTGTTGTAGCTAGAAACACAAGCATTTAGTTAGATACTACTCTACTGTTGGAGCTAGAAACACAAGCATTTAGTTAGATACTACTACACTGTTGGAGCTAGAAACACAAGCATTTAGTTAGATACTACTACACTGTTGGAGCTAGAAACACAAGCATTTAGTTAGATACTACTGCACTGTTGGAGCTAGAAACACAAGCATTTAGTTAGATACTACTGCACTGTTGGAGCTAGAAACACAAGCATTTAGTTAGATACTACTACACTGTTGGAGCTAGAAACACAAGCATTTAGTTAGATACTACTGTACTGTTGGAGCTAGAAACACAAGCAATTAGTTAGATATTACTGCACTGTTTGAGCTAGGAACACAAGCATTTAGTTAGATACTACTACACTTTTGGATCTAGGAACCCAAGCATTTAGTTAGATACTACTACACTGTTGTAGCTAGAAACACAAGCATTTAGTTAGATATTACTGCACTGTTGGAGCTAGAAACACAAGCATTTAGTTAGATACTACTGTTGGAGCTAGAAACACGGGCATTTAGATAGATATTACTGCACTGTTGGAGCTAGAAACACAAGCATTTATTTAGATATTACTGTTGGAGGTAGAAACACAAGCATTTAGTTAGATACTGCTGCACTGTTGGAGCTAGAACCACAAGCATTTAGTTAGATATTACTGTTGGAGCTAGAAACACAAGCATTCAGTTAGATACTACTGTTGGAGCTAGAAACACAAGCATTTAGTTAGATATTACTGCACTGTTGGAGCTAGAAACACAAGCATTTAGTTAGATACTGCTGCACTGTTGGAGCTAGAACCACAAGCATTTAGTTAGATATTACTGTTGGAGCTAGAAACACAAGCATTCAGTTAGATACTACTGTTGGAGCTAGAAACACAAGCATTTAGTTAGATATTACTGCACTGTTGGAGCTAGAAACACAAGCATTTAGTTAGATATTACTGTTGGAGCTAGAAACACGGGCATTTAGTTAGATACTACTGCACTGTTGGAGCTGGAAACACAAGCATTTAGTTAGATACTACTGTTGGAGCTAGAAACACGGGCATTTAGTTAGATACTACTGCACTGTTGGAGCTAGAAACACAAGCATTTAGTTAGATACCACTGCACTGTTGGAGCTAGAAACACAAGCATTTAGTTAGATACTACTGCACTGTTGGAGCTAGAAACACAAGCATTCAGTTAGATACTACTGTTGGAGCTAGAAACACAAGCATTTAGTTAGATATTACTGCACTGTTGGAGCTAGAAAGACATGCATTTAGTTAGATATTACTGTTGGAGCTAGAAACACAAACATTTAGTTAGATACTACTTCACTGTTGGAGCTAGAAACACAAGCATTTAGTTAGATACTACTGCACTGTTGGAGCTAGGAACACAAGCATTTAGTTAGATACTACTACACTGTTGTAGCTAGAAACACAAGCATTTAGTTAGATACTACTCTACTGTTGGAGCTAGAAACACAAGCATTTAGTTAGATACTACTACACTGTTGGAGCTAGAAACACAAGCATTTAGTTAGATACTACTACACTGTTGGAGCTAGAAACACAAGCATTTAGTTAGATACTACTGCACTGTTGGAGCTAGAAACACAAGCATTTAGTTAGATACTACTGCACTGTTGGAGCTAGAAACACAAGCATTTAGTTAGATACTACTACACTGTTGGAGCTAGAAACACAAGCATTTAGTTAGATACTACTGTACTGTTGGAGCTAGAAACACAAGCAATTAGTTAGATATTACTGCACTGTTTGAGCTAGGAACACAAGCATTTAGTTAGATACTACTACACTTTTGGATCTAGGAACCCAAGCATTTAGTTAGATACTACTACACTGTTGTAGCTAGAAACACAAGCATTTAGTTAGATATTACTGCACTGTTGGAGCTAGAAACACAAGCATTTAGTTAGATACTACTGTTGGAGCTAGAAACACGGGCATTTAGATAGATATTACTGCACTGTTGGAGCTAGAAACACAAGCATTTATTTAGATATTACTGTTGGAGGTAGAAACACAAGCATTTAGTTAGATACTGCTGCACTGTTGGAGCTAGAACCACAAGCATTTAGTTAGATATTACTGTTGGAGCTAGAAACACAAGCATTCAGTTAGATACTACTGTTGGAGCTAGAAACACAAGCATTTAGTTAGATATTACTGCACTGTTGGAGCTAGAAACACAAGCATTTAGTTAGATACTGCTGCACTGTTGGAGCTAGAACCACAAGCATTTAGTTAGATATTACTGTTGGAGCTAGAAACACAAGCATTCAGTTAGATACTACTGTTGGAGCTAGAAACACAAGCATTTAGTTAGATATTACTGCACTGTTGGAGCTAGAAACACAAGCATTTAGTTAGATATTACTGTTGGAGCTAGAAACACGGGCATTTAGTTAGATACTACTGCACTGTTGGAGCTGGAAACACAAGCATTTAGTTAGATACTACTGTTGGAGCTAGAAACACGGGCATTTAGTTAGATACTACTGCACTGTTGGAGCTAGAAACACAAGCATTTAGTTAGATACCACTGCACTGTTGGAGCTAGAAACACAAGCATTTAGTTAGATACTACTGCACTGTTGGAGCTGGAAACACAAGCATTTAGTTAGATACTACTGTTGGAGCTAGAAACACGGGCATTTAGTTAGATACTACTGCACTGTTGGAGCTAGAAACACAAGCATTTAGTTAGATACTACTGCACTGTTGGAGCTAGAAACACAAGCATTTAGTTAGATACTACTACACTGTTGGAGCTAGAAACACAAGCATTTAGTTAGATACTACTGTACTGTTGGAGCTAGAAACACAAGCAATTAGTTAGATATTACTGCACTGTTTGAGCTAGGAACACAAGCATTTAGTTAGATACTACTACACTTTTGGATCTAGGAACCCAAGCATTTAGTTAGATACTACTACACTGTTGTAGCTAGAAACACAAGCATTTAGTTAGATATTACTGCACTGTTGGAGCTAGAAACACAAGCATTTAGTTAGATACTACTGTTGGAGCTAGAAACACGGGCATTTAGATAGATATTACTGCACTGTTGGAGCTAGAAACACAAGCATTTATTTAGATATTACTGTTGGAGGTAGAAACACAAGCATTTAGTTAGATACTGCTGCACTGTTGGAGCTAGAACCACAAGCATTTAGTTAGATATTACTGTTGGAGCTAGAAACACAAGCATTCAGTTAGATACTACTGTTGGAGCTAGAAACACAAGCATTTAGTTAGATATTACTGCACTGTTGGAGCTAGAAACACAAGCATTTAGTTAGATACTGCTGCACTGTTGGAGCTAGAACCACAAGCATTTAGTTAGATATTACTGTTGGAGCTAGAAACACAAGCATTCAGTTAGATACTACTGTTGGAGCTAGAAACACAAGCATTTAGTTAGATATTACTGCACTGTTGGAGCTAGAAACACAAGCATTTAGTTAGATATTACTGTTGGAGCTAGAAACACGGGCATTTAGTTAGATACTACTGCACTGTTGGAGCTGGAAACACAAGCATTTAGTTAGATACTACTGTTGGAGCTAGAAACACGGGCATTTAGTTAGATACTACTGCACTGTTGGAGCTAGAAACACAAGCATTTAGTTAGATACCACTGCACTGTTGGAGCTAGAAACACAAGCATTTAGTTAGATACTACTGCACTGTTGGAGCTAGAAACACAAGCATTCAGTTAGATACTACTGTTGGAGCTAGAAACACAAGCATTTAGTTAGATATTACTGCACTGTTGGAGCTAGAAAGACATGCATTTAGTTAGATATTACTGTTGGAGCTAGAAACACAAACATTTAGTTAGATACTACTTCACTGTTGGAGCTAGAAACACAAGCATTTAGTTAGATACTACTGCACTGTTGGAGCTAGGAACACAAGCATTTAGTTAGATACTACTACACTGTTGTAGCTAGAAACACAAGCATTTAGTTAGATACTACTCTACTGTTGGAGCTAGAAACACAAGCATTTAGTTAGATACTACTACACTGTTGGAGCTAGAAACACAAGCATTTAGTTAGATACTACTACACTGTTGGAGCTAGAAACACAAGCATTTAGTTAGATACTACTGCACTGTTGGAGCTAGAAACACAAGCATTTAGTTAGATACTACTGCACTGTTGGAGCTAGAAACACAAGCATTTAGTTAGATACTACTACACTGTTGGAGCTAGAAACACAAGCATTTAGTTAGATACTACTGTACTGTTGGAGCTAGAAACACAAGCAATTAGTTAGATATTACTGCACTGTTTGAGCTAGGAACACAAGCATTTAGTTAGATACTACTACACTTTTGGATCTAGGAACCCAAGCATTTAGTTAGATACTACTACACTGTTGTAGCTAGAAACACAAGCATTTAGTTAGATATTACTGCACTGTTGGAGCTAGAAACACAAGCATTTAGTTAGATACTACTGTTGGAGCTAGAAACACGGGCATTTAGATAGATATTACTGCACTGTTGGAGCTAGAAACACAAGCATTTATTTAGATATTACTGTTGGAGGTAGAAACACAAGCATTTAGTTAGATACTGCTGCACTGTTGGAGCTAGAACCACAAGCATTTAGTTAGATATTACTGTTGGAGCTAGAAACACAAGCATTCAGTTAGATACTACTGTTGGAGCTAGAAACACAAGCATTTAGTTAGATATTATTGCACTGTTGGAGCTAGAAACACAAGCATTTAGTTAGATACTGCTGCACTGTTGGAGCTAGAACCACAAGCATTTAGTTAGATATTACTGTTGGAGCTAGAAACACAAGCATTCAGTTAGATACTACTGTTGGAGCTAGAAACACAAGCATTTAGTTAGATATTACTGCACTGTTGGAGCTAGAAACACAAGCATTTAGTTAGATATTACTGTTGGAGCTAGAAACACGGGCATTTAGTTAGATACTACTGCACTGTTGGAGCTGGAAACACAAGCATTTAGTTAGATACTACTGTTGGAGCTAGAAACACGGGCATTTAGTTAGATACTACTGCACTGTTGGAGCTAGAAACACAAGCATTTAGTTAGATACCACTGCACTGTTGGAGCTAGAAACACAAGCATTTAGTTAGATACTACTGCACTGTTGGAGCTGGAAACACAAGCATTTAGTTAGATACTACTGTTGGAGCTAGAAACACGGGCATTTAGTTAGATACTACTGCACTGTTGGAGCTAGAAACACAAGCATTTAGTTAGATACTACTGCACTGTTGGAGCTAGAAACACAAGCATTTAGTTAGATACTGCTGCACTGTTGGAGCTAGAACCACAAGCATTTAGTTAGATATTACTGTTGGAGCTAGAAACACAAGCATTTAGTTAGATATCACTGTTGGAGCTAGAAAGACATGCATTTAGTTAGATATTACTGTTGGAGCTAGAAACACAAACATTTAGTTAGATACTACTTCACTGTTGGAGCTAGAAACACAAGCATTTAGTTAGATACTACTGTACTGTTGGAGCTAGAAACACAAGCATTTAGTTAGATACTACTGCACTGTTGGAGCTAGAAACACAAGCATTTAGTTAGATACTGCTGCACTGTTGGAGCTAGAACCACAAGCATTTAGTTAGATATTACTGTTGGAGCTAGAAACACAAGCATTTAGTTAGATATCACTGTTGGAGCTAGAAAGACATGCATTTAGTTAGATACTACTTCACTGTTGGAGCTAGAAACACAAGCATTTAGTTAGATACTACTGCACTGTTGGAGCTAGAAACACAATCATTTAGTTAGATACTACTGTACTGTTGGAGCTAGAAACACAAGCATTTAGTTAGATACTACTGCACTGTTGGAGCTAGAAACACAAGCATTTAGTTAGATATTACTGTTGGAGCTAGAAACACAGGCATTTCTCTACACCCGCAATAACATCTGCCAAATATGTGTATGTGACCAATACATTTAGATTTGATTTAGACCATGTTTCTGATGCTGTCTGGCCAAAAATAATGACCTGCCATACTGTTCTTTAACCAGACAGCATCAGAAACATGGTCTACACATACTAGACATACTGAGGCAGCGCTGCATATGATAAATATTTCAAATAAATGATCTATATTTTATTATTTTATTTGGAAGGTATTATCTAACTATAACTAAACGAAAATGCCCGTCCAAATAAAAATAAAAAAATTGGATAATTTATTGGAAATGTGAGTCTGTTTAGTCAGCTATTATCTCATCTATTGCCTCTGAAAAATAAGTGTTTGACTAATATTTTAGTCACTATTTGTGTTGATGAAATTAATACTGTGGCTGGATGCCAAAACAAAATAACAACAGCCAAATAAGAAATTAACTCAAAGACAAAACAGATTTTTCATCCAGAATATTTTTTTATTTTTTTTTTACAAATGTCAAACAACAGTGGGCAGATTATTAATTCATTCATTCATAAATGAAAAGTAAAATAAATTAAATATTGTTGTGTTTTTGAAACACCAAAATATACTTTTTGAAAGTCCTCTGTAGCACATCTGACCAGAACAACGACGGTTTCAGGGTAGTAACAGGTTGTTAATCAGGGCTGCTGTACATCCAATGGAAATATAATGATGTACTGTGGTGAACATGGATGTGACTAGGGTTTCACAATTCCGGAAACGTTCCCCAAATCCCCTGGTTTTACAGAAATTCAGATTGGAGGATTCCCGTATTTCCTGTTTATTCCCTTATAATTGTAGGCATCTTACAACCAGTATTCCTGGGAAACAGGGGACGTTTTGGGAAACTTAACAGCATTTTTAAATCCGATATGTGACTGTAGATGGTGGCTGGTACTGAGCTGGACATACAGTCATGAATATGGGTCTCATCAACTATATTTAGGTTTGACGAGCTACCTTACGGTGGCGTATTGTATTGCGGACCCATAAAGGCCTGGTACAACCACCCTGATCTACCTGTCTACCTGTCTACCTGTCTACCTGATCTACCTGATCTACCTGATCTACCTGTCTACCTCTGTACCTGTCTACCTGATCTACCTGATCTACCTGTCTACCTGTCTACCTGTCTACCTGATCTACCGGTCTACCTGATCTACCTGTCTACCTGTCTACCTGTCTACCTGTCTACCTGTGTGCCTGATCTACCTGTCTACCTGTCTACCTGTGTGCCTGATCTACCTGTCTGACAAATACACACAGATTCAACCTGATAAAAATACTCTGTGGTAAAAATATAAAGTACAAGCGTGTCTATGGTCAGAGTCAGTTTGTCATCACACATGCTGTTGTTGTACTGTTGTACTGGATGAATTCAGAGCCTTATGTTTTTTATTCTGTAATCTAGTGTGTCATTGCTTTTTACGCGTAAAGGATTTCATCATTCAGATTCAATTATTATTGTTTACAGAGGAAATAGCTTTTCATTTATCTTTGGAGAGGAATTTTAAATGTATAAACACATTTGGAAAAAATAATATTAAGTTAAAACTATTGTTTTAAAATCATTTAACTTAAATGACCAAAGAAAAAGACTGTTAACGTAATCATGTAGAGGCATAAAAATATTCAGAATACAGAATTCTACCACTCAAGTGTTAAAATACATGACATCATTTATGTCTTCATAAGTTAAAACTCCTCAACCCACATCTTCTCACCAATAATATACCATTTAAATTAATTGATTTAAAAAGAGCATTTAGACATTTTAAAGCAAACTTTGTTCATACCACCACATCGCAACATAGCTGTTACTCTTATCATCACCATGGTAACATACTGTACGTGTTTCTGTCCTCTTTTCCTACTCAGTGCTTGTCCTGCTATATTGTCCTGTTATATTGTCCTGCTGTATTGTCCTTCTATATTGTCCTTCTATATTGTCTTGTTATATTGTCCTTCTATATTGTCCAGTTATATTGTCCTGCTATATTGTCCTGTTATATTGTCCTGCTATATTGTCATGTTATATTGTCCTGTTATATTGTCCTGTTATATTGTCCTGCTATATTGTCCTGCTATATTGTCCTGCTATATTGTCCTGCTATATTGTCCTGCTATATTGTCCTGCTGTATTGTCCTTCTATATTGTCCTGCTATATTGTCCTGCTATATTGTCCTGCTGTATTGTCCTGCTATATTGTCCTGCTATATTGTCCTGCTATATTGTCCTGTTATATTGTCCTGCTATATTGTCCTGTTATATTGTCCTGCTATATTGTCATGTTATATTGTCCTGCTATATTGTCCTGCTATATTGTCCTTCTATATTGTCATGTTATATTGTCCTGTTATATTGTCCTGCTATATTGTCCTGTTATATAGTCATGTTATATTGTCCTGCTATATTGTCCTGCTATATTGTCCTGTTATATAGTCATGTTATATTGTCCTTCTATATTGTCCTGTTATATTGTCCTGCTGTATTGTCCTGCTATATTGTCCTGCTGTATTGTCCTGCTATATTGTCCTGCTATATTGTCCTGCTATATTGTCCTAGTACAACAACATACTCAGCTAAAAGCCTTATACAAATACAAATACTACACAAAACAAGCTGTCTGCTACAAATAGCCTGAAGCGTTGTCCCGTAAGTTGTGGATGACACTGGAGAATTGCTGCTTTTTAATCAGAACTCAAAAATTCATTTGAAAGGTTTTGTGCTTTAAAACCATGACATTAGTTTACGTTGCCTTCTTCTCCTCCTCCTCTTCATCCTCGTCTCCTCCTCCTCCTCTTCATCCTCTCCTACTCCTCCTCCTCCTCTCCTCCCCCTCTTCATCCTCTTCTCCTCATCCTCCTCTCCTCCTCTTCTCCATCCTCCTCTTCCTCCTTCCCTCCCCCTTTTCTCCTCAGTAAGGTCTCCAGACAGCTTCATCCATGCGTCCCCCAGCAGAGTTGAGTACGGTTGGGGAGTTGCTGTGACTCCCGTCCCCCTCCACCCCTCCATCTGCCTGGCTGGGCAGGTTAGGGTTAACCAGGGAGCTACCAGTGGAGGCGCTGGTGCAGGGAGGAACCATTCTGGAGGGGGAGCGGTCCCCCCCGGGAACCATGGAGAACTGGTACGACCCAGAGGATGGTCCATAGTAGAGATAGGGAGCGCTGCTGGTCGGAAACGGTCCACTCTGACTCTGGGTGGACCCGGGGTAGGGAGGTGGCAGGTAGGGGTGGTAGTGGGCGGAGCCTAGCGACATGGCGGAGGTGACAGGAGGGGTGTAGGTAAAGGTGGTGGGGTAGTGCATTCTGGGACTGGAGAAACCGGACTCCGTCAGAGAGGAGAGACCCGGGAACTGACGCTCAAACTGACCTGGGAACGGACTGAGATCTGACGAACCTAGAGAGAGAGACGGATGGAGAGGGAGAACCCTGTTTAAAACACGTCATCACAACATTGATTCATTTAGCTGCATCGTCCCTTCATGAAAACCACATCTTTTGGAGTATTGACAGTATCCTTTATTCATGTCGTCCCTTAAAGATTATAAATATATTTTACAATCTATTCTGACGACCGGTGCCAAGACAACAGCAAACTATTCAATTACAGGTATATTTATTATATGTCTGATATGTGTGTGTGTGTGTGTGTGTGTGTGTGTGTGTGTGTGTGTGTGTGATGAACATAAATATAAAACACAACATGTAACTCAGTAAATCTTTGAAATTGTAGCACATTACGTTTATATTTTTGTTCAGTCTAAATGAATCTATGGATTTCACATGACTAGGCAGGGGTATGGGAGGGGCTGGGAAGGCATGGGAGGGGCTGGGAAGGCATGGGAGGGGCTGGGAAGGCAGGGGCATGGGAGGGGCTGGGAAGGCAGGGCCATGGGAGGGGCTGGGAAGGCAGGGCCATGGGAGGGGCTGGGAAGGCAGGGGCATGGGAGGGGCTGGGAAGGCAGGGCCATGGGAGGGGCTGGGAAGGCAGGGGCATGGGAGGGGCTGGGAAGACATGGCCATGGGAGGCAGGGCCATGGGAGGGGCTGGGAAGGCAGGGGCATGGGAGGGGCTGGGAAGGCAGGGCCATGGGAGGGGCTGGGAAGGCAGGGCCATGGGAGGGGCTGGGAAGGCAGGGCCATGGGAGGGGCTGGGAAGGCAGGGGCATGGGAGGGGCTGGGAAGGCAGGGGCATGGGAGGGGCTGGGAAGGCAGGGCCATGGGAGGGGCTGGGAAGGCAGGGCCATGGGAGGGGCTGGGAAGGCAGGGCCATGGGAGGGGCTGGGAAGGCAGGGGCATGGGAGGGGCTGGGAAGGCAGGGGCATGGGAGGGGCTGGGAAGGCAGGGCCATGGGAGGGGCTGGGAAGGCAGGGCCATGGGAGGGGCTGGGAAGGCAGGGCCATGGGAGGGGCTGGGAAGGCAGGGGCATGGGAGGGGCTGGGAAGGCAGGGGCATGGGAGGGGCTGGGAAGGCATTGGAGGGGCTGGGAAGGCAGGGCCATGGGAGGGGCTGGGAAGGCAGGGGTATGGGAGGGGCTGGGAAGACATGGCCATGGGAGGGGCTGGGAAGACATGGGCATGGGAGGGGCTGGGAAGGCAGGGGCATGGGAGGGGCTGGGAAGGCATGGCCATGGGAGGGGCTGGGAAGGCATGGGAGGGGCTGGGAAGGCAGGGCCATGGGAGGGGCTGGGAAGGCAGGGGCATGAGAGGGGCTGGGAAGGCAGGGGCATGAGAGGGGCTGGGAAGGCAGGGGCATGAGAGGGGCTGGGAAGGCAGGGGCATGAGAGGGGCTGGGAAGGCAGGGGCATGAGAGGGGCTGGGAAGGCAGGGGCATGGGAGGGGCTGGGAAGGCAGGGGCATGGGAGGGGCTGGGAAGGCAGGGGCATGGGAGGGGCTGGGAAGGCAGGGCCATGGGAGGGGCTGGGAAGGCAGGGCCATGGGAGGGGCTGGGAAGGCAGGGCCATGGGAGGGGCTGGGAAGGCAGGGGCATGGGAGGGGCTGGGAAGGCAGGGGCATGGGAGGGGCTGGGAAGGCAGGGCCATGGGAGGGGCATGGGAAGGCAGGGGCATGGGAGGGGCTGGGAAGGCAGGGGCATGGGAGGGGCTGGGAAGGCAGGGGCATGGGAGGGGCTGGGACGGCTGGGGCATGAGAGGGGCTGGGAAGTCATGGCCATGGGAGGCAGGGCCATGGGAGGGGCTGGGAAGGCAGGGCCATGGGAGGCTGGGAAGGCAGGGCCATGGGAGGGGCTGGGAAGGCAGGGGCATGGGAGGGGCTGGGAAGGCAGGGGCATGGGAGGGGCTGGGAAGGCATGGCCATGGGAGGGGCTGGGAAGGCATGGGAGGGGCTGGGAAGGCAGGGCCATGGGAGGGGCTGGGAAGGCAGGGGCATGAGAGGGGCTGGGAAGGCAGGGGCATGAGAGGGGCTGGGAAGGCAGGGGCATGAGAGGGGCTGGGAAGGCAGGGGCATGGGAGGGGCTGGGAAGGCAGGGGCATGGGAGGGGCTGGGAAGGCAGGGGCATGGGAGGGGCTGGGAAGGCAGGGCCATGGGAGGGGCTGGGAAGGCAGGGCCATGGGAGGGGCTGGGAAGGCAGGGCCATGGGAGGGGCTGGGAAGGCAGGGGCATGGGAGGGGCTGGGAAGGCAGGGGCATGGGAGGGGCTGGGAAGGCAGGGCCATGGGAGGGGCATGGGAAGGCAGGGGCATGGGAGGGGCTGGGAAGGCAGGGGCATGGGAGGGGCTGGGAAGGCAGGGGCATGGGAGGGGCTGGGAAGGCAGGGGCATGAGAGGGGCTGGGAAGGCAGGGGCATGAGAGGGGCTGGGAAGGCAGGGGCATGGGAGGGGCTGGGAAGGCAGGGGCATGAGAGGGGCTGGGAAGGCAGGGCCATGGGAGGGGCTGGGAAGGCAGGGGCATGGGAGGGGCTGGGAAGTCATGGCCATGGGAGGCAGGGCCATGGGAGGGGCTGGGAAGGCAGGGGCATGGGAGGGGCTGGGAAGGCAGGGCCATGGGAGGCAGGGCCATGGGAGGGGCTGGGAAGGCAGGGGCATGGGAGGGGCTGGGAAGGCAGGGCTATGGGAGGGGCTGGGAAGGCAGGGCCATGGGAGGTACTGGGAAGGCAGGGGCATGGGAGGGGCTGGGAAGGCAGGGGCATGGGAGGGGCTGGGAAGGCAGGGCCATGGGAGGGGCTGGGAAGGCATGGGAGGGGCTGGGAAGGCAGGGGCATGGGAGGGGCTGGGAAGGCAGGGGTATGGGAGGGGCTGGGAAGACATGGCCATGGGAGGGGCTGGGAAGACATGGGCATGGGAGGGGCTGGGAAGGCAGGGGCATGGGAGGGGCTGGGAAGGCATGGCCATGGGAGGGGCTGGGAAGGCAGGGCCATGGGAGGGGCTGGGAAGGCAGGGGCATGGGAGGGGCTGGGAAGGCAGGGGCATGGGAGGGGCTGGGAAGGCAGGGCCATGGGAGGGGCTGGGAAGGCAGGGGCATGGGAGGGGCTGGGAAGGCAGGGGCATGGGAGGGGCTGGGAAGGCAGGGGCATGGGAGGGGCTGGGAAGGCAGGGGCATGAGAGGGGCTGGGAAGGCAGGGGCATGGGAGGGGCTGGGAAGGCAGGGCCATGGGAGGGGCTGGGAAGGCAGGGCCATGGGAGGGGCTTTGAAGGCAGGGGCATGGGAGGGGCTGGGAAGGCAGGGGCATGGGAGGGGCTGGGAAGGCAGGGGCATGGGAGGGGCTGGGAAGGCAGGGCCATGGGAGGGGCTGGGAAGGCAGGGGCATGGGAGGGGCTGGGAAGGCAGGGGCATGGGAGGGGCTGGGAAGGCAGGGGCATGGGAGGGGCTGGGAAGGCAGGGCCATGGGAGGGGCTGGGAAGGCAGGGCCATGAGAGGGGCTGGGAAGGCAGGGCCATGGGAGGGGCTGGGAAGGCAGGGCCATGGGAGGGGCTGGGAAGGCAGGGGCATGGGAGGTTGCTGGGAAGGCAGGGGCATGGGAGGGGCTGGGAAGGCAGGGGCATGGGAGGGGCTGGGAAGGCAGGGCCATGGGAGGGGCTGGGAAGGCAGGGCCATGGGAGGGGCTGGGAAGGCAGGTCCATGGGAGGGGCTGGGAAGGCAGGGCCATGGGAGGGGCTGGGAAGGCAGGGGCATGGGAGGGGCTGGGAAGGCAGGGGTATGGGAGGGGCTGGGAAGACATGGCCATGGGAGGGGCTGGGAAGACATGGGCATGGGAGGGGCTGGGAAGGCAGGGGCATGGGAGGGGCTGGGAAGGCATGGCCATGGGAGGGGCTGGGAAGGCATGGGAGGGGCTGGGAAGGCAGGGCCATGGGAGGGGCTGGGAAGGCAGGGGCATGAGAGGGGCTGGGAAGGCAGGGGCATGAGAGGGGCTGGGAAGGCAGGGGCATGAGAGGGGCTGGGGAGGCAGGGGCATGGGAGGGGCTGGGAAGGCAGGGGCATGAGAGGGGCTGGGAAGGCAGGGCCATGGGAGGGGCTGGGAAGGCAGGGGCATGGGAGGGGCTGGGAAGACATGGCCATGGGAGGCAGGGCCATGGGAGGGGCTGGGAAGGCAGGGGCATGGGAGGGGCTGGGAAGGCAGGGCCATGGGAGGGGCTGGGAAGGCAGGGCCATGGGAGGGGCTGGGAAGGCAGGGGCATGGGAGGGGATGGGAAGGCAGGGGCATGGGAGGGGCTGGGAAGGCAGGGCCATGGGAGGTGCTGGGAAGGCAGGGCCATGGGAGGGGCTGGGAAGGCAGGGCCATGAGAGGGGCTGGGAAGGCAGGGCATGGGAGGGGCTGGGAAGGCAGGGCCATGGGAGGGGCTGGGAAGGCATTGGAGGGGCTGGGAAGGCAGGGCCATGGGAGGGGCTGGGAAGGCAGGGGCATGAGAGGGGCTGGGAAGGCAGGGGCATGAGAGGGGCTGGGAAGGCAGGGGCATGAGAGGGGCTGGGAAGGCAGGGCCATGGGAGGGGCTGGGAAGGCAGGGGCATGGGAGGGGCTGGGAAGACATGGCCATGGGAGGCAGGGCCATGGGAGGGGCTGGGAAGGCAGGGCCATGGGAGGGGCTGGGAAGGCAGGGGCATGGGAGGGGCTGGGAAGGCAGGGGCATGGGAGGGGCTGGGAAGGCAGGGGCATGGGAGGGGCTGGGAAGGCAGGGCCATGGGAGGGGCTGGGAAGGCAGGGCCATGGGAGGGGCTGGGAAGGCAGGGGCATGGGAGGGGCTGGGAAGGCAGGGGCATGGGAGGGGCTGGGAAGGCAGGGGCATGGGAGGGGCTGGGAAGGCAGGGCCATGGGAAGGGCTGGGAAGGCAGGGCCATGGGAGGGGCTGGGAAGGCAGGGCCATGGGAGGGGCTGGGAAGGCAGGGGCATTGGAGGGGCTGGGAAGGCATGGGAGGGGCTGGGAAGGCAGGGGCATGGGAGGGGCTGGGAAGGCAGGGCCATGGGAGGGGCTGGGAAGGCAGGGCCATGGGAGGGGCTGGGAAGGCAGGGCCATGGCAGGGGCTGGGAAGGCAGGGGCATGGGAGGGGCTCAATACCATCTACTGTATCTTGCCTATGCTGCTCTGTACCATCACTCATTCATATATCTTTATGTACATATTCTTTATCCCCTTACACTTGTGTCTCTATAAGGTAGTAGTTTTGGAATTGTTAGCTAGATTACTCGTTGGTTATTACTGCATTGTCGGAACTAGAAGCACAAGCATTTCGCCACGCTCGCATTAACATCTGCTAACCATGTGTATATGACAAATAAAATTGGATTTGATTTGATTTGATTTGAAGGCAGGGGCATGGGAGGGGCTGGGAAGGCAGGGGCATGGGAGGCAGGGCCATGGGAGGGGCTGGGAAGGCAGGGGCATGGGAGGGGCTGGGAAGGCAGGGGCATGGGAGGGGCTGGGAAGGCAGGGCCATGGGAGGCAGGGCCATGGGAGGGGCTGGGAAGGCAGGGCCATGGGAGGCTGGGCCATGGGAGGGGCTGGGAAGGCAGGGGCATGGGAGGGGCTGGCAAGGCAGGGGCATGGGAGGGGCTGGGAAGGCAGGGCCATGGGAGGCAGGGCCATGGGAGGGGCTGGGAAGGCAGGGGCGCAGCCAATTGGGAGCCAGGCAAAGCCAATTAGAAGGAGTTTTTTTTTTCAAAAAATGTTTTTTTAACAGACAGAAACAGTTTCATCAGCTGTCCGGGTGTCTGGTCTCAGATGACCCCACAGGCGAAGAAGTCAGATGTGAAGGTCCTGGGCTGGCGTGGTCACATGGTCTGCGGTTGTGAGGACGGTTGGATGTACTGCCAAATTCTCTAAAACGACGTTGGAGGCGGCTTACGGTAGGGAAATTAACATTTAATTCCCTGGCAACAGTTCTAGTGGACATTCCTGCAGTCGGCATGCCAAATACACCCCCCCTCAACTTGAGACATCTGTGGCATTGTGTTGTGTGACAAAACTGCACATTTTAGACTGGCCTTATATTCTCCCCAGCACAAGGTGCACCTGTGTAATGGTCATGCTGATTAATCAGCTTCTTGATATGCAACACCTGTCAGGTGGGTGGATTATCTTGGTGTAGGAGAAACACTCCTTTGGAACATTTCAGCTCATAAGGTCATACATAGGTCAACACACTGTCATAGGTTCAGCTCAAACATGGGACCAACACTTTACATGTTGAGTTTATATTTTTGTTGTGTGTGTGTTAATGTCTCTGTCTTGATGTCTCTGTCTTGATGTCTCTGTCTTGATGTCTCTGTGTTAATGTCTCTGTGTTAATGTCTCTGTGTTAATGTCTCTGTGTTAATGTCTCTGTCTTGATGTCTCTGTCTTGATGTCTCTGTTTTAATGTCTCTGTTTTAATGTCTCTGTGTTAATGTCTCTGTCTTGATGTCTCTGTCTTGATGTCTCTGTCTTGATGTCTCTGTGTTAATGTCTCTGTGTTAATGTCTCTGTGTTAATGTCTCTGTCTTGATGTCTCTGTGCTGATGTCTCTGTCTTGATGTCTCTGTGTTAATGTCTCTGTGTTAATGTCTCTGTGTTGATGTCTCTGTGTTAATGTCTCTGTGTTGATGTCTCTGTGTTGATGTCTCTGTGTTAATGTCTCTGTGTTGATGTCTCTGTGTTAATGTCTCTGTGTGTGTGTGTGTGTGTGTGTGTGTGTGTGTGTGTGTGTGTGTGTGTGTGTGTGTGTGTGTGTGTGTGTGTGTGTGTGTGTGTGCTTATTGATGAACATAAAGAGTAGTGTGGATGACTGAGGAGGGGCCCATGTGGAACCAATTTGAGCAGGAACAGTTTCCATGGAGCCTTAATGAGGCAGGAGCTGCTCTGATGTGGCTCCTCTCCTCCCTCCCTCCATCCCTTCCTTTCCTTCTCCATCCCTCATCTAACACAGGCTGGGGGGAGGTATGGAGAGGGAGGAAGGAGGGAGAGAGAGAGAGAGAATCTCTCTGCTCCCTTCGCCTGCCTGCCTGCCTGCCTGCCTGCCTGCCTGCCTGTCTGTCTGTCTGCCTGTCTGTCTGTCTGTCTGTCTGTCTGTCTGTCTGTCTGTCTGTCTGTCTCAGCTTCACCCCTAACAGGCTGTGGTGGGCATCTAGCTGGGCCAGAAAGGTAAAGAAGAATAGGAGCGACACACACACCATGCTGCTCTTATCATAAATCACATGGCGTCTTCTGTGTCAACATGTCTACCAAGGGAGTGTGGGTGGGTGGGTGATTTTATATGGAGAAGTAATAGCGAAGCCGGATTGCTGCTAGAGTCACATAACATACGATTGTAATTAGTGAATTAGTGACCGCCGCCCACCAGCCCCGTTAGAATGTTCTAGAATAGAAGGTGATGGTTCTAGATCTGTTAGACTGTTCTAGAATATAATGTGGTTGTTCCAGATCTGTTAGACTGTTCTAAAATATGAAGTGATGGTTCTAGATCTGTTAGACTGTTCTAGAATATGAGGTGATGGTTCTAGATCTGTTAGACTGTTCTAGAATAGAAGGTGATGGTTCTAGATCTGTTAGACTGTTCTATAATATAATGTGGTTGTTCTAGATATGTTAGACTGTTCTAGAATATGAGGTGATGGTTCTAGATCTGTTAGACTGTTCTAGAATAGAAGGTGATGGTTCTAGATCTGTTAGACTGTTCTAGAATATAATGTGGTTGTTCCAGATCTGTTAGACTGTTCTAGAATATGAGGTGATTGTTCCAGATCTGTTAGACCACAGGAGTCAAACTCATACCACGGAGGGCCGAGTGTCTGCAGGTTTGGTACTTAATTGATAAATTAAGGTCACTAATTAGTAAGCAACTCCCCTCACCTGGTTGTCTAGGTCACTAATTAGTAAAGAACTCCCCTAACCTGGTTGTCTAGGTCACTAATTACTAAGGAACTCCCCTCACCTGGTTGTCTAGGTCACTAATTACTAAGGAACTCCCCTCACCTGGTTGTCTAGGTCAATAATTAGTAAGGAACTCCCCTCACCTGGTTGTCTAGGTCACTAATTACTAAGGCACTCCCCTCACCTGGTTGTCTAGGTCACTAACTACTAAGGAACTGCCCTCGCCTGGTTGTCTAGGTCACTAATTACTAAGGAACTCCCCTCACCTGGTTGTCTAGGTCACTAAATACTAAGGAACTCCCCTCACCTGGTTGTCTAGGTCACTAATTACTAAGGAACTCCCCTCAGCTGGTTGTCTAGGTCACTAATTACTAAGGAACACCCCTCACCTGGTTGTCTAGGTCACTAATTACTAAGGAACTCCCCTCACCTGGTTGTCTAGGTCACTAATTACTAAGGAACTCCCCTCACCTGGTTGTCTAGGTCACTAATTACTAAGGAACACCCCTCACCTGGTTGTCTAGGTCACTAATTAGTAAGGAACTCCCCTCACCTGGTTGTCTAGGTCACTAATTACTAAGGAACTCCCCTCACCTGGTTGTCTAGGTCACTAACTACTAAGGAACTGCCCTCTCCTGGTTGTCTAGGTCACTAATTACTAAGGAACTCCCCTCACCTGGTTGTCTAGGTCACTAAATACTAAGGAACTCCCCTCACCTGGTTGTCTAGGTCACTAATTACTAAGGAACTCCCCTCAGCTGGTTGTCTAGGTCACTAATTACTAAGGAACACCCCTCACCTGGTTGTCTAGGGCACTAATTACTAAGGAACACCCCTCACCTGGTTGTCCAGGTCACTAATTACTAAGGAACTCCCCTCACCTGGTTGTCTAGGTCACCAATTACTAAGGAACTCCCCTCACCTGGTTGTCTAGGTCACTAATTACTAAGGAACACCCCTCACCTGGTTGTCTAGGTCACTAATCACTAAGGAACACCCCTCACCTGGTTGTCTAGGTCACTAATTACTAAGGAACTCCCCTCACCTGGTTGTCTAGGTCTTTATTGAAAGGAAAACACAAAAACCTGCCGACACTAAGCCCTCCATGGAATGAGTTTGACACCCCTGTCAAGGTTATTGTTCTTCTTGGAATAGTCTAACACTGTGGTGGTCTAACTGTTCAATATACCTCTCACTGACTGACTGACTGTCTGACTGACTGACTGACTGACTGTCTGACTGACTGACGGCTGGAGCAGTTTACCAAGCAGAGTGTGGTGTGATCCATCTGACTGACTGACTGACTGACTGCTGGAGCAGTTTACCAAGCAGAGTGCTGTGTGATCCATCTGACCGGCTGACTGACTGACTGACTGTCTGACTGACTGACTGACTGACTGCTGGAGCAGTTTACCAAGCAGAGTGCTGTGTGATCCATCTGACTGACTGTCTGACTGACTGACTGTCTGACTGACTGACTGACTGACTGTCTGACTGACTGCTGGAGCAGTTTACCAAGCAGAGTGCTGTGTGATCCATCTGACTGACTGACTGTCTGACTGACTGCTGGAGCAGTTTACCAAGCAGAGTGTGGTGTGATCCATCTGACTGGCTGACTGACTGACTGACTGACTGTCTGACTGACTGACTGCTGGAGCAGTTTACCAAGCAGAGTGCTGTGTGATCCATCTGACTGACTGACTGACTGACTGCTGGAGCAGTTTACCAAGCAGAGTGCTGTGTGATCCATCTGACTGACTGACTGGCTGACTGACTGACTAACTTACTGTCTGACTGACTGACTGTTGGAGCAGTTTACCAAGCAGAGTGCTGTGTGATCCATCTGACTGACTGACTGACTGTCTGACTGACTGCTGGAGCAGTTTACCAAGCAGAGTGCTGTGTGATCCATCTGACTGGCTGACTGACTGACTGACTGACTGTCTGACTGACTGACTGACTGACTGCTGGAGCAGTTTACCAAGCAGAGTGTGGTGTGATCCATCTGACTGACTGACTGACTGACTGACTGCTGGAGCAGTTTACCAAGCAGAGTGCTGTGTGATCCATCTGACTGGCTGACTGACTGACTGACTGTCTGACTGACTGACTGACTGCTGGAGCAGTTTACCCGTCAGAGTGCTGTGTGATCCATCTTACTGACTGACTGACTGTCTGACTGACTGCTGGAGCAGTTTACCAAGCAGAGTGCTGTGTGATCCATCTGACTGACTGACTGACTGACTGTCTGACTGACTGACTGACTGACTGCTGGAGCAGTTTACCAAGCAGAGTGCTGTGTGATCCATCTGACTGGCTGACTGACTGACTGACTGTCTGACTGACTGACTGACTGACTGACTGCTGGAGCAGTTTACCAAGCAGAGTGCTGTGTGATCCATCTGACTGACTGACTGACTGACTGTCTGACTGACTGACTGCTGGAGCAGTTTACCAAGCAGAGTGCTGTGTGATCCATCTGACTGACTGACTGACTGACTGTCTGACTGACTGACTGACTGACTGCTGGAGCAGTTTACCAAGCAGAGTGCTGTGTGATCCATCTGACTGGCTGACTGACTGACTGACTGTCTGACTGACTGACTGACTGACTGCTGGAGCAGTTTACCAAGCAGAGTGCTGTGTGATCCATCTGACTGACTGACTGACTGACTGACTGCTGGAGCAGTTTACCAAGCAGAGTGCTGTTGTGATCCATCTGACTGACTGACTGACTGACTGTATGACTGACTGACTGACTGACTGACTGCTGGAGCAGTTTACCAAGCAGAGTGTGGTGTGATCCATCTGACTGACTGACTGACTGACTGACTGTATGACTGACTGACTGACTGACTGACTGCTGGAGCAGTTTACCAAGCAGAGTGTGGTGTGATCCATCTGACTGGCTGACTGACTGACTGACTGAATGCTGGAGCAGTTTACCAAGCAGAGTGCTGTGTGATCCATCTGACTGACTGTCTGACTGACTGACTGCTGGAGCAGTTTACCAAGCAGAGTGTGGTGTGATCCATCTGACTGACTGACTGACTGTCTGACTGACTGCTGGAGCAGTTTACCAAGCAGAGTGCTGTGTGATCCATCTGACTGGCTGACTGACTGACTGACTGTCTGACTGACTGACTGACTGCTGGAGCAGTTTACCAAGCAGAGTGTGGTGTGATCCATCTGACTGACTGACTGACTGTCTGACTGCTGGAGCAGTTTACCAAGCAGAGTGCTGTGTGATCCATCTGACTGGCTGACTGACTGACTGACTGACTGTCTGACTGACTGACTGACTGACTGACTGACTGACTGTCTGACTGACTGTCTGACTGACTGCTGGAGCAGTTTACCAAGCAGAGTGTGGTGTGATCCATCTGACTGGCTGACTGACTGACTGACTGACTGACTGTCTGACTGACTGCTGGAGCAGTTTACCAAGCAGAGTGTGGTGTGATCCATCTGACTGACTGTCTGACTGACTGTCTGACTGACTGCTGGAGCAGTTTACCAAGCAGAGTGTGGTGTGATCCATCTGACTGACTGTCTGACTGACTGTCTGACTGACTGCTGGAGCAGTTTACCAAGCAGAGTGTGGTGTGATCCATCTACATGGAGAGACATCTCCCACTTCCCTCTGTCTATAATGTGTGTTCATTAAATTATTGTTCGCCCACAAGCTACCATGGCATTCTCCTCTTTTCACTCCATGTGTTCTACTATCTGTGATAAATTCACCCCTCTGAAAAAGTACCGGGTAAGGAGGTAGAGACACTTCCTGGTTTACAGGGGAATTATCTGATTGGATCCATAAATACAGTGGGCCTAAGCCAGAAAGGGTCATTCCCAGACTGAATGACAGTTATTCAGGGCTCTGAGAAAGAAGTGCACCTTGTTAATACGGAAATGGAAATCTAGCTTCTGTTAGGAATCAACCAAGGAAAACCTCAATAACCCCACGAAATGATTGAAAACCATTACATCCATGAATGCGAACACTAACTCTCGTCTTTCACTGAATGGATGTGACTGACAATAATTAACTGCTTGACATGTTTAATGAGGATTTTGTTACCGCTGGGCATTTATTTGATAATGAACTCCTTCCTAACATCTCAAATGAGGCTGTGGGAAACCGAGGCTGTGTGAAACCGAGGCTGTGTCAAACCGAGGCTGTGTGAAACCGAGACTGTGTCAAACCGAGGCTGTGTGAAACCGAGGCTGTGTGAAACCGAGGCTGTGTGAAACCGAGGCTGTGTGAAACCGAGGCTGTGTGAAACTGCCGCGTGCCGGTCTACGGTTCATCTATTTCATTTTACAGAGATTGAGCTTTCAGAAGTTGTGAAGGCACTCAAATCTATTGATATAAAAAGTAAGCAGCTGGTCCGGATCAATTGAACCCTTATTTAAACAACTATTGGTGCAGAGATCATTGCTGCCCCTCTCACTCAGATATGAAATATTTCCTTGGTGTGTAATACCATTCCAAAAGTCTGGAAAGCAGCCTGTGTCACACCCTATACATAAGGGTGGAGATCCGTCCCAGTTGGATAATTATCGTGCCATATCTAAACTGTCTGCACTGGCAAATGTTTTGGAAAGAAAGACATTCTTTATAATAACTTAGTTTTATCTTAATTCCAGTCGTGTTTTAGAGCCAAGCATAGTACAATTACTGCTGTAAGTAAGGTTTCAGGTGATATTCTAGATGCTCAGGACAAGAAAAATC